>NW_014577352.1:248391-249619 GCF_000485595.1 Priapulus caudatus
ATATACCCTAATACTGAATGAGAAAACGCCACTGCTATGATAAAACATATATGTAAACGCGGCCAACATTAGTGTGATGAGCTATGTTATTAGTGAATACATTAATATTAAATGAGAAAACACGCTAGTTCTTTCATAAAACATGTACACATGTCTAACATTGGTGTGATGAGTTGCATTATAGGTACATGCATTAATATTAAGTGAGAATTAGTTAGATGCTAATAGAGAATAGAAAAGAGAAATAAATAGAATATAGTTAGTCATGTTAGTGCTTCTTTAAACATGTGAACGTAGCCTGACATTGGTGTGACAAGCTGCATTATTTGTACGTTGATAGGAGGCCGCAGACTTGGACACAAACGGCATCGAACTAAAGGATATCATCGCTAGGTGTCATCCGAGTAGGAAGCTACCCGCCTCCTACCCACAGACAGGTACCGAGTTATCACACATCAAGGCTGTTAGAGGACGGCCCGACACCGTGTACAGTTCCCGTGTGTTTGCGCAACTTTCTCTTCGTTTTGCATCCGTGTCTATCCGCCTCGTAGTTATCTGTATCGTAGTAGATGTTATCTGACCAGATGCGAATCGCCGTGGTTACAGTTGCGGTGAAGCAGGAGGAGCAGCAGGCGGACGGGGACACGTCCGGGGCGGCGGCGGCGGCGGCGGAGGCGGCAGCGAAGAGGAAGGTTGCGAAGAGGAAGAAGAGGAAGCTGAAGCTGAAGATGGCTTCCTCATCGGCGGTCGGCGCATCGTCTCCAATGGAGCAGGGCTACGGTGACCTCGGGTCGTCCATGGAGGTCAAGCGGGAGCCGCCGCTCACCATGGCAGACTTGGACGACGAATTGAATAGGTGAGCACTGCTGACGTGCCGATCGCTCGCGGTGGCGCAACCTGGTGGTGAATTTAAGAAACTACCAATCACGAGTGACCCTCCATGTGTAGTAGTGCGTACAAGTAGGCATTGAGAGTCGAACATTATGGGAGGCTATTGGGTCAGTAGATTCCCTGATAATAATTACTAATGTGACTACTGTCGATGGAATATCTACGTTATATGTATGTGTGTATATTATATGTTATATCTAGCATTGTGGCTTCACTTCGTGGAGGCTGACGTTTGTTTTTGTGGTTTACAGGCCAATGACACCAAAGTATCTAACGACGAGCTACGTGTGTTACTTCAGTCTGCTGAGAGATCTCATCAAGAGCAGTCCTGAGTCGC
>NW_014577352.1:251017-252303 GCF_000485595.1 Priapulus caudatus
TCTCTTTCGCTCTCTCTCTCTCTCTCTCTCTCTTTCTCTCTCTCTCTCTCTCTCTCTCTCTCGCTCTCCCTCAATCTCTTTCTCTTCTCTCTCTCTTTCTTCCACTTTGCACTATAGCCATATATCGATATGCTCGTATCTTATCGTTGTATTTCTCTCTGCGCTAGCTGGAAGAGAAGGTGCAGTTGTGGCAAGACTCGGGAGCGTGGTCATTCTGTGTGTGGGCAGGACTGCAGGCCAGCTGGCCCGACATGGTCGTCTCGGCTCTCAAGTTCCTATCCGGGGACTCCATAGGTTCGTTGCCTGCCTTCACGTGTTTCTACTAGAGCATCGATTAATTTTCTTAAAAACTTTATTGAATTATTTTTAATTTCAAACAAAATTTACAGTTTGATCTATTAAAAATAGTAAGATTATTTGCAAACGTTAATTTGGAGGTCTGCTAACAGTGAACTATATAGCACCCCTTGGTTATGTCATTGGCCATGAGGGTTAGCAGTTGGATGGTTGTAAGGAGACAGTGATATGTAAAGTATTGTGGTTGATTGTATTGTTAGTAGTGAGGGATGGTAGATGGCCGTTGGATAAAAGTAGTGGGGCAAAAAGGAAAGCTTGAGAGGAGATAAAAAATTTGTCTAATCTGATTGTTGTTGTTGTTGTTGTTGTTGTTGTTGTTGTTGTTGTTGTTGTTGTTGTTGTTGTGTGAGAGTGTCAGTGATGTCCTGCATTCGCGTCGACACCGCTCTAATCTCGGCGCGTTCGTCTCCGCGGCCGCAGGGCCTGACGCGGTGTTCCAGAACTTCGTGCCATACCTGGACTACAGGGAGCGGCAGCAGGCGTGGCAGTGGATCGGGACGACACGCGACGGAGACGATCAGCTGCTGCCGCTCTGTCTCTACTGGCTCGACAACGCCGGGCAGGACGCGGGAGCGGACGTCCGAGACACGTCGGGTCTCGCGTCTCCCCCTCCCCCTCGCTGGTATGTAGCATCGCTGCCCCACGCGCCTCCCCCTCGCTGGTATGTAGCATTGCTGCCCCCCTCCCTCATGCGCCTCCCTCTCACGCCTCTCCCCCTCCCCCTCGCTGGTATGTAGCATTGCTGCCCCCCTCCCTCATGCGCCTCCCTCTCACGCCTCTCCCCCTCCCCCTCGCTGGTATGTAGCATTGCTGCCCCCCTCCCTCATGCGCCTCCCTCTCACGCCTCTCCCCCTCCCCCTCGCTGGTATGTAGCATTGCTGCCCCCCTCCCTCATGCGCCTCCCTCTCACGCCTCTCCCCCTCCCCCTC
>NW_014577352.1:253185-259067 GCF_000485595.1 Priapulus caudatus
CTTGCCCCCAACTCTCCCCAACCCCCCTCACTGGTACAAAGAACATCCTGCCTCTTCCCCGTATTTTGGCTCGTAACGCAAGGTTCTTTGCATATTACTCCTGCAAGTGAAATCTTTTAAGCGCAGGCCAAAGATGTGCGGAAATTCATTCTGTCATGCACCGTGTGAGATGTGATCGGCAAGCCTGCGTTATTCGTGACGGATTTTTTTTCTCGTTTGCTTCAGCCCAACTGACTACATCATATCTACGTGCAGTGAGTCTGAGCGGAACGAGTACAGAGCCAAGGTTAGTCGATTACGCACCAACGCCATCTACCGACAGAAATCATCACTATTCAATATAAACTTCTCCGAATTTTTTATGCTCGCACTACCCCCGTTATAATGATCAATCGGGCACTGAGACTGACGCTGTTTCAATGTTAACGCAATTTTATGTGTGTCGGCAGGAGCGCGAACGATACGCGAATCCGCACAAGGCGTTCGTCTATAAGATGCACGGCTTTGAGAGCATCGTGGGGCCGGTGAAGGGTGTCTACAGCAACTCGGGAGCGGCGAGCAAGGCACGCGAACACTCGCTACTGGTGTCCGACCGTCCGCCGTTCGTCACCATCCTGTCACTCGGTATGTGTGCGTGCGCAGCACCCGCCTAGCCGTGGGCACCTGTGTGTTCTCTTTGAGGTTTTGTTAGTTGTTAATTTTGGTAGAGTGTATATGTATGTATGTACGTGTGCGTGCTTGCGTGCGTGTGTGGGTGCATCTGTGCGTGCGTGTGTAGGTGCATCTGTGCGTGCGTGTGTAGGTGCATCTGTGCGTGCGTGTGTACGTGCATCTGTGCGTGCGTACGTGTGTCTGTGTGCGCGTGCGTACGTGTGTCTGTGCGTGCGTGCGTACGTGTGTCTGTGTGCACGTGCGTACGTGCGTCTGTGCTTACGTACGTCTGTGCATGAGTGCATGCATGCGTGTGATGTGTGTGTGTGTATGAGAGGGTTGTGTGTGCGTGTGTACGTGCGTGTGCATGTGTATATGTTTGTATACAGTACAGTAGAGTCTGGATTTCCCCCAACGTTGATCTCGTTTCATCGATCGCTTCTGTTACGCACAGTGAGAGATGCCGCGGCGAGACTGCCCAACGGCGAGGGAACACGTGCTGACATCTGTGAGCTGCTAAAGGACTCGCAGTATCTCGCAACCTGTACAGACGCACAGGTGAGTCAGATGACCCCCGGTCGCAGACTCATCCTACAGACGCTGCGAAGCGTGGATGAGTGTCGGACACAAGAGGGCGAGTCGATCTGTCGACAGACGTGACGTGAACAGTGTGTGATCTTATAAGTGTGATGGGTTTGGTACGGTGGAAAGTGGTGTAGTTTAGGTAGTATGTAGTGTTTATTTTGTGAAATTGTGAACACAAGTGGTCTTCTGTCCTACCCAGTGACTACTATTGATCATTAGTCAGTACAAGTAGGCACCAGTAACCGCCAGTTACTACTAGTGAGTAGTAGTAACCAGAAGTCTCCTACTGATAGAACCCAGCCACTAGTACTAGTGAGACCAGTTGTCAGCAGAAGTCCCCACTGGCAGTATTCAGCCACTACTAGTGACCAGTAGTGACCACTAGTGACCGGTGCCGTCCCGCTGACCACACGTCTGTCTGTCTGTCTGTCTGTAGATCAACACGGTGGTGAGTGGGGCGCTGGACCGGCTGCACTATGAGAAGGATCCGTGTGTGAAGTACGACGTCAACCGCAAGCTGTGGATCTACCTGCACCGCAGCAGGACCGTCGACGAGTTCGGTGAGTCGCCGGTCGCCGTGGCGACAGTCGTCGTGGCGATGGAGGCGGGGATAATGCGGTAACATTGGCACCCCCCTCGTCAATCCGTGAGCAATGAAAGTGTTCCCGTGGGCTGATGAGACCAGGGGCATTTGGTCAGGAATGAAATTCGTTGTAATGTTGGTTTTAACGCAAACTTTCTTTCGTAGACTGGACCTCCCTTCGTTGCGTACAGAGTAACTTTATGTCTGCGTCAACAGTCTATGAGAAGAAGTTAATGTTAAGACTGATTTTGTTTCTGACCACACGCCCCCCTGGTCTCACCCTGAGGGAATGTTTTTGTAGTTCACGTTCCCATGTCTTTAGGTCATTTTCAATCGAAAAGATTACTGTGACTAGTAGAGGTATTAATGATTGTGATAGTTGAGAAGCCGGAACTTTATCACTCACCCGAGCTACTACATGTGTCTACATGTTATTTACTGCGTGTTTCAGAGCGATTGCACCTCGCCCAGGCGGCAGCTGCGAAAGCGAAGAAGGCTCTAGCCAGACAACCTAAGGCGCTGGCAAAGACAGGCTTGGTAGGTGGCCCACCGACGGTGACAGTGATCGTGTTCGTACCACGGCGACGTCAAATTCTTGTCAACTTAGCGTCGTTCGTTTAACTAGGCTCGTAATAGTGTTACGTAAATAAGGACAGTGGGTGGCCACTGCACAGGGTGATAGGGGGCTCTCCTTCTGAAAATACAAGCGAACAGCAGGGCAGACAGGCAGGTCAGTAGTGGGTGTCAGCGCACAGCAAGCTAGGCAGGGGGTTGCGTGTACGGAGGAGCTGTACAGGCTCTTCCACCACATGTTTCTCGGTGGTTGGAGCGAGCACGTGTGCAGGCCGGTGGGTGGATGGGGTCGTATACGTGGCAGCAGCAGCATTGGTAGGCAGCAGGCATCTCATGCACGCGTGGGGAGGAGGTTGCGTGTAGGAAGGAACTGTATAGGCGTCTTATGCGAGCGTGTGCGGTGTCGTCCGCAGCACAAGCACCTCCGTGAGGTCATCAGGCCGGCGTCCGCACTCAGCACGGGCAGTAGCGACGGTGGCGCCATCGATGTCGACCAGGGCCTCAGCCCCAAGGGTCCCGTGTCTCCGAGAAACTCGTCAACGCCCAAGATGGCTACGAAAACTATCAAGGAGGTACTTCAGCAGGTAAGGGGGGGGATGATACTGAAATATATCTAATGGGAGACACACGGAGAGCTGCTTACTAATAGATGTGAACGTAGAACTTTTCTTTTTTTTACAATTTCTTTATTTCCATGTATGTTACAAACATGTTACAGCCATTACAATACATAGTTGTACGTATATATTTAACTTATATACAATTTGATATGTAGGTATACTTTGCTACACAATAACTTTATACTTAACTTACTGAACGTAGTAATAGCGTGTCCTTAATTTTGTAATTACGTACTGTTGTCAATGGTTATGCCGTATGGTGAAGTCGTCCTTGAAACTGGAGACACTATCCTCGAACGATTCTTCGTTAGATTTTTGTCGTAAACTATGACGCAACCTTAAAATATCAAAATCATTCATGTAAAATTACTTGGGTGATTACATATTCACGTGTGTGCGCGTGCATGCGTGCATGCGTGGGTGCATGCGTGCGTGTGTGTGTGCATATATTATATTATGTATGTATATTATATATATATAATTTCTCCTAGCAACTTGGCATTGGTGGAGAGATGACGACAGATGCTCTGCTTCCTCCTCCGACATCCGTGAGCGTGACGACGCTGTCGCCGGCCGTACAACAGCAGGTGACCACACAGATACAGCCGTCCCACAGCCAGCCGTCTTAATTGATGGACATTCATTACAGAGACTGATCAGATGAGATAAGAGGGGTTGCTCATTTAGGAAATTATAACTGGAATTATGTTAGCTAATGTGTTAAGTTATTCAGCTGACGTGAGATATTGGACGTTAGACTGCTGGATAACTATGGTTCAACATTATTATCTTGAGAACAAAGCTCATGGGATATGTGTGGATGCTAGCCAGAAACCACCCGTGGTTCGTTTGTAACCTTCCTCGTGTTGTTATGCACCTGAATGTACGTTCTGTGAGCAACGATATTTCTCGTGCAGATTCTGGGTCAGCTGACGATGTCTGGGAAACCACGCTCCTACATGATGGCAGACAGGGCAGGCGCACCTCTCTTCTCTCCCACACCCACAGGTATAGTCGAGATATCATATGTCACTCACGCTAACACGCACAGACACGCATGAATCTAGTCGTGCTCACGCATAAATTGTATTGATCATTTTTTCCACGTAAAGAAAAAAATTTGTTCCTCTCTAATATTGATGATTAATAATTAGTCATTACCTGGCTAATTTAAATTAAACGGAATTAAATTTAACTTAATTAATAATTAATTTAATTTTAAATTTCATTAAATTAACTAAATTTGGATTGATGTCGTGTGATGTCAGCGGGCAAGCCCGGAGCAGCGGTCGCATCATCGAGACCCGGCACCGTCATGAGCTTTCAGACGTCCATCCAGCTTCCGGCCACCCCCGCCGGTGCTCCGACCGCCGCGCTCAACCTTCCGCACGACAAGCCGGGGTACGGCGTGGCGATGAGCGGCGGTCAGGCGGTGTCAGGGAAGCCGCTGGCGATGCAGGCGGGCGGCGGCTACGCGGTGACGCCGGCACGCACGGCGACAAGCCCCATGCCACAGCTGACGGCGGCAACAACATACAACCTAGCCACTGGCGGTAAGTGCTGGGTGGGTGGGGGGTCACACTCAGGGGGTGAGCTCACACTGATGTCGCCTATGGATGTTTAATGATGATGGTGATGATAATGATGATAATTCTTTGATGGTTTAATCTCGTGTGTTAAGCCTGTCGTCATTGACAGTGTCTGTGTTAACCCTGTCTTTATTATCAGTGTCTGGGTTCACTCCATGTTCATTGTCAGTGTCTGTGTTGACTCCATCTTCATTGACTGTATCTGTGTTGACTCCATCTTCATTGACTGTATCTGTGTTGACCCTATCTTTATTATTATCAGTGTCGGTTTTGACTCCATCTTCATTGACAGTGTCTGTGTTGATTCCTTCTTCATTGATGGTGTATCTGTTGACCCCCATCTGCATTGAAACCATCTTCATTGACAGCATCTATGTTGGCCCTATTTTTACTGACCACGTCTGCCACCACACTATTTGTCGCACCTGCCCCCTGCATCCTTAATCATGAAGTCATAATGGATGTCATAATCATAGAATCATTGATCATAAGCTAGTGACATCGTGGGGAGTTGTGTGTCTGTGTGTGATATCTGATCGTTTACATCTCACCTTGCAGGTAAGATCATGGTGCGGCCGTCGCAGGTGAAGCCGACGGACAGGGCGCCGGCAGTGCAGCAGGTCGTGGCGCCGGGACTGGGTCGCGCCCGCGTCAAGCTCTATCCGCAGCCTCCCGGCTCGTCCGGTGAGTACTCTTCCATCTGCGCCGTGTCGTCACTCAATCCAGCAACAGTAGCAGAGGGTCATTTTACATCGTGATAGCCTATATATATATACGAATATATATATATATATATGACATATGAACGTAATATCCGGACTCCCCCATAACTCGGTTCTTCTTCGCGTCTCTTTTATCTCGTGACTGATCGAAACGCGGGTCTCCTCTTCTTCCCTGCAGGTGGCGTGTTGAACAGCGGTGGCGCCACCATCGTCACGGGTCTGCAGCAGATCGGTGGTCGGCCCGTCTACATCAGTCAGCTGGGGAGCAAACCCGGCGCTCAGCTGCAGGGCCTACAGACCGTGCTCATCCGCCAGGACGGCTCCGCGAGCCCGCAGCGCGTCGTCAGCCCGCAGACACACATCCCCGGTAGGTGGCGCTGCCATCGAGGATGGTATTGTAGGTGGCGCTGCTGTAGTAGATAATGCAGTAGGTGGCGCTGCTGTAGTAGATAATGCAGTAGGTGGCACTGCTGTAGTAGATAATGCAGTAGGTGGCACTGCTGTAGTAGATAATGCAGTAGGTGGCACTGCTGTAGTAGATAATGCAGTAGGTGGCACT
>NW_014577352.1:259864-266762 GCF_000485595.1 Priapulus caudatus
TATCCTTAATTAATTAATCATGTCCTCATCTATCCTTAATTAATTAATCATGTCCTCATCTATCCTTAATTAATTAATCATGTCCTCATCTATCCTTAATTAATTAATCATGTCCTCATCTATACCGCAAAAATGATGCAGGTTTTTATTCAGTTCGGTGCAATTTCTCGTCACAGAGAGCAAACAATGATCATTGTATCGTCGCTTATTTCAGCGAACGTCGCGTCGCAGGCAGACGCCACAGGGGGCGCCGCTAAATTCATCACTGTCGGCGGCCAGCAGGTGGTGCTGAGTCGCTCGCAGGCAGGCGGCAGCAAGCCGACGACGTACGCCAGCACGAAGCCCGTCGTTGCCAGACTCGTCCAGCAGCTGGCGTCGCCGGGGGTCGGCGGCGGCGGCGGCGGCGGCGGAGCAGCAATGCAACAAGTGTACGGTAAGCGCACGGAAACTCGCGCGATGCGATGTTAGAGAATCGCGAGGGTTTTCGGGGAGCAGGATTGCACCTGGAATGAGTCGTCTGCCAAATTCCATTTTTATTCGATCAGATTCATTTCGTTTTCTTTTATTAGATTGATTAGATTTCATTCATTAGATTGATTAGATTTCATTCATTAGATTGATTAGATTTCATTCTACGTAGAGTTCCGTTTCAAACCGACTCTTTGGCTAACTGCATGGGTATCGAATTCCGACCTCTCACGCTAGCGTGGAATTGTCTGGTTGCTAGGTGGAGTGCGAGCATCTACTCCCGGAGCCACGATTCGTTTCCAGGGAAGGACAGTCTCGATTCCTTCGCCGGGCAAGCCTGGTCACGTCACCATGGTGCAGCAGGCGTCGGCTGGTGAGTATGTGCAGCATCCTCCATGCCTCACCGCAGCGCGGCAACACCTCTATTGAGCCAAAACATGCAAGCTCGCATCCACACGCACACGCTCGCGCACGCGCACACACACACACATGCATACATGCACGTTGGATGTAGTGTAGATTAGTGTAGATGACAAAGTTCATAGTAATAGGAGAACAAACAGTCACCGGAGAAGCGATATTTATTTACTTAACAACAAACTTACAGATTTCAATATACCATTTACATTTATCTTACATGTTCATGCTTTTATTTGTCTCTCACAGTGGGTGCGCCAGCGGTGCAGGCGCGTGCCGTCACGCCTGGTCTCGCGGCGCCGGTGCGACAGGCCGCCCGGATGGTGCTAGCCGCGTCGTCCGCTCCCGCTGCAACGTACTCAGCTGTAAGCAAGCATCAGACGCAAGTGTCCAGCGCTGTAAAGGTAGGCATGCATCCGTTGTTCCTACCCAGCTCCTCATCGAATATTGCTGCAAGCAATGATACAGCTGAACTATGCATCCATCAAATATCTTTTGTGACTCTGATTTTCAAACGGTTTCATTTTGCTTCTGTTCAATTATCATGTTGGATCGAAGTGGTAGGTTGAAAAATGCAATGATGTTAGTGCGTCGCTGTGAGTTGGTCGTGGAGTATAGTGGAGTTGCTACTGAGTTCTTAGCAAATTTCTTCCCACTGTAGACACTACTGTACTAGTGTACGACTCTAGTGTACAACTACCATCGATCACTGACGAGTTATTGCGTTGTAGGTTGTTTCATCGTTGCCTCCAGGAGTGAAGTTTACTCAGCTGACTGCTGCCCAGGCTGCTGGCCTGAAGATAGCACAGGGCCAAACCCTTGTGATCGGTGAGTGAATGAGTGTGTGCTTGCGTGGGTACGTGCGTACGTGTGTATATACGTGTTTGTGTCGTATAAATGGACGTGCACATACGCACACTAACATAAAGTCCTTACACGTACTTTTTCGATTTATCTTGTGATAGTTGGTCAATTTGTCGAAGCAACGTTAATAATATTCATACTTATACGTGATTTATTAACGAAAGTACGTATGCTCGAAAGATCGCTGCACTGTAAACACAGTTTGCAAGGTTTGAAACATGAAAAAAACACGAGATTAACATGACGTTTTTGCGCCGGTCAACGCCATGCATCATCGTTGTTGTCTACAGGAAGCCAAGCAGGAGGTGGCGGACAATTCATCATCCCCGCTAACACGACGAGCGCAGGAACGAGGGTGGTGTCCGGCGGCGGGTTGCCGGGGCAACAAGCAATCATGCTCGGCTCGGGGACACAGGCGGGTATCGGGCAGGCCGCCCCGACGTTCGTGCTCGCAGGCGGAAAAACCGGTGAGATCCGTGTGTGTGTGCCGACATATTTCGTTGCGGGGTAATGTAAAATGGATTAGCAATCGATATGCGCCCTCCCTTTTCGCTCTCACTCACAGTTTCGAGCGAGGTGTTTCTACTGGTAATGAAGCTCTAGTGTGTGAGCTCAGACAGGAGAGCAAGCAGGGTGTTTATATCTAGTGTTTCTGGTGCAGCCACTCTGTGGAGATCCGCAATGTGTTCAGTTGTATTTACGCGTCTGTGATCTACAGTTTGTGTGTTTGTTGTAGGAGGTGGCATAGCTCTGTCTCCTGCCAGTCTTAGAGCATTGCAGGGCGTCAAGGTAGCTTCTGACACGAGGCAAGCTGCTCCGAAAGGCAGAGGTAAGGAGTGGGCATATTAAAATCAGGAGGAAACCATACTTCAGTAAGTTGGAGTATGGCTTTAGATTATACATTATCAACAAAGGGCAGGAAGATACAATATTTAATGTTCGTAGATACGTTATATGGCCTGTCATGGATTGTGGTTACATATAAGTTTGGACTTTGTTGGACAGTATTCGATTACACACACCATCCATAATAAATTCTACTGTAATCGGTTATATTAGTAGTATTCCTGAAGTTAGCACAGACTGTCAAGCAATATGAGATTGTGCATAGCTATGAATGCACTATATTATCAGGAGTATATATATGCTATGTATATGTTATGTAATGTATATGTTATGTATATCTATGTTATACACTCCTGATATTATTTACACTATCATTTATCATGATTCTTGATTGCCACAGGTCGTGCTGGACCAGTCTATGCAAGGATAATCACCCCACCCGCCAACATGCCCGGTGCTGGCTCAATTCTACAGGTACTCATAATAAAGTTGTCAACTCTGGATTTTGGAACTCTGGGGCTCGTTGACAGAAACAAAATTAGTGTGAACATCTTTTTCTCTCAGACCGGACCCCTCTATGCATTACTCGGACATACTCCATCCACTGTGCTGTACACGCGTATGACACACTCATGTCAAGACTAATGTTACTAATGTTACGTATATATAGAAGTAAAAACACACGAGCAGCCATGCAGATATGAAAATATATGCAGAAAAATAGAATAGGGTGTTAAATTTTAATAAACAAATTTTTGAGAATTATCTCTCTTTATCAGGTTATAAAATAACAATAGAGGTCATGTCAATAGTTGACAGTGGTTGTCATTTAATAGCCTGATGAAGAGAGATAATTCTCGAAAGCTTGCTTATTAAAATTTAACACCCTATTTTAATTTTCTACATTTATATATATGTATATATATATATATATATATATATATATATATATATATATATATATATATATATATATATATATATATATGTAATAATTGATGTGAATTATTTGCAGGGTATGAATCAGCAGACTGGAGCAGCATCAGCTCCCGTTACCGTAGTGACAACCCTCAGCACCGATGAAGCCAATAAAGGGACAAACAGTTGAGAGCTGTCATCAGCCGACTCACCATCCCACGCACAGTATGAAGTGCCTCCAGGGGGCGCTGCTCCAAACTCTGCACTGATTAGACGGACGTGCCACTGCGAGTGCTTGTATATTGGGGTCAATTAGTGGTCAAGTGGTCGCTTAGGGTCTGCGATCAAATTAAGAGGTAACGCTGTTGGCCAAATCCGGCGTTGAAGTCGGGACGCCGACTGTTGTGTCCGTCGGTCAAGTAAAGGCTGTTGCCGGGTGAAACCGGCCATCATCGAATTGCGAACCCCGCGCTCAGAGAACGAGCCGGTCGGCTTGACCACACGACGTTCCCACGCTTGAGACTCGCTCCTGGCGAGGTTGTCGTGCCAACTGTAACCTAGGAGGGATCATCTTGGTGACCTCTGCATGACCTTCCTGGTGACACTCAAGGAATATTCCCTGTCGTCTGCAGGGATAATGTCGTTAGGAATGACGTTTTGAAGGTGAAACGCGCACAGTGGAGATCTGATCGGCCACACGAGGTGATACGTCCTTCCCGTGTGTTCCCTTCGGGCTACGATCCAGAAATGCCGAGACTCGAATCCAATCGTCTGTGGACGGCGAAATTATGAACTGACCGTTAGGCAGAAGGTGTGATTGGACGTGTAGTGATATATGCGATGCTAGAATTACTGTGACGCCTGTAGAGATTACTATACTTCTCTAGAAAGTTTTTGGATTGTCTACGGATTCCTGGGCTTTAGTCTGGTCTTTGAACATCGATTTTTCCCATTGAGTTGCGTCGGTGAAATTGGGAGAGGCGTCTGTCCGCGATATGGTGTTTAAGGTTGGTTGTGCACGTGGGGGTACAGTGAATCGACCTTGCTTATCAATATATATATTTTATGTTACATTTGTAAGTGTGAACTGCTTCGTGCAGGTGAAGCACATGCTTAGAATGTATATTACATGCGGAGAAGTCCTATCGCGGGGGTTATGGACAAGTACGATAACCATGATTATGGCACATAGCATGTTATCTATGTATAATCATATATTAATTTTGTACAGTCGTGTATTTACAGTACACTAGTAAATCATTTGTTATTCATATAAAACATTTTGTTGTCTATAACGTTTTTTATGCTGTTGATCGTAATATCAGGAAGAAAAATATAACCACAGTCCATTTATATTGGATAAATGCATTCCAGGTGGGGAAATTATATCTGTGTAGTCATTCTCATTGAAACAATAAGGAAATGTCATTTATCCGATAGAAATTAATTTCACGTTCATTAATTACATACTCGATATAGTTAGAACTGCAAACAATTCAAACATGCTATATATAGTAGCAAGAGCTAATAATATAATTAGCTCTTGATAGTAGTAAAATTTATTTTTTATTTTGTAAAAAAAATACGCAAGAGATGGCGCCACTCGCCACCCCTAACGAACGTGGCTAACTCTCAGATCCCAGTGAGTGTGAATTTATTTTCCTACGATTTCACGGCGATTGTGGCTTAAGCAGCTATTTAAATACATTTGTAATATAGGCCGTGCATGGCGCATATAATTCTATTTAAGTCTAATCATGCCATGGCTGTTGGATGATGCCAGGATTTCCTATTCTAGTACTAGTACTAATAACTATTAGGCCTACTGTACTGACTACTGCCTGGTTACTCATTCATGATTCAGTCATTGGAACGTCTCAATAAAAAAAAATTATGGTAAATAAACATGAAATGTATTTACTCCCAAAGTCTTAATGTTTCTCTACTCTATTTCGCCTATTATTGCCGATAATTACCCGTAAATGCCGGTAAAATGCTCATCTGCAACACGTAATTACACCGCACGCCCGCCCTGTGCACAAACAACTGAATAAGAGAGTATTATACCTCTTTCACCGGCATTTACATGTAATTATCGGCAATAGTAGGCGAAATAGAGTAGAGAAACATCGAGTAGTAAATACATTTCCTGTTTATTTACCTTTTTTTTATTGAGACGTTCCAAGTGCCTGTGATTGTGACACAATGAACATGATGATGAACTTGTTAAACTTGTCTACTCAGATTACTGTCTAGGTTTGCACAAGTTACCTTCTCACTTCTCACTGCGTGGCTGCTCCTACGTGACTCACGCTTACCACATGAAACAGTCGTAGGGCATAGTCGGGCTGCTGATAGCTCCAGTACTATACAGTATACTAGCCCGCGTACAGTTGCCGCAGGGCTATAGTATAGGTCATTCTATTACGAATGCTAGGGACCAACCCGCTGATGCAGAGCCGCCAAAATGGGCCGTTTGAAGTTCGCAAATCGAATGTTTGTTCACAAGAAATACCGCAAGCAGACCATTTCAACGATATAGTTAGAGGTTAAATTTTAGTTGCGGATATAACTTAAGACATATTCACTTCGGATAAGAGGCATTAATTACCTATCACAGACGTTTTATAGCCGCAAGTAACCGTTACTAAGTTGGTCCCGAGCATCCGTAATAGAAGATCCTATAGCCCTGCGGCAAGTGCACGCGGGCTATAGTTACTAGAGCTAGACTGCTGAGTACTGTCTGTGTACAGTCAACGCAGTCACGAGTCAGTAACCTACCATTTCCTAAACTAAACAATATCTGAATGAATCGCTGAATCAGACAATCTCTAACTCCTGGCATTATTCACGTATCTATAGTATAATCTTGACACTATCATCATAACAGTATGTAGTACTTAGATGTTGTTCTACATCACAGTCAGTTTAGCATGTTGCGTATCGGCCACATGTCATCGAGCCGGGGACCACACTACAGTGTGCTTGTTATACTATTATTTGCCTTGGTTCACACAATTCACTACACAATCCACTATTTCACTGAAAAAGTTCAATGTTGAGTGAAAATAATATCGGGCGAGTAAAAGCTAAAGCTGACTCGCCCATTTTGGCGAGTAAAAATCATTGTCTAAAACTTTAATCAAATGTTGGTTCCTTACATTATATATTCAAACATTGATGAAAAACAATTCTAGCGATTGTGAAGGGCAGCTATCGCACGACACCCTCACTTTATATTGTCAAAGGTTGATGACAGTCAGCACAGCGTGGCTGTGTATACGTGCCTGGGGTGGCATATTGATTGATTTACGGGGGGGGCAGGATTTTTAAAAAGTCGGGTGGGGCATGTTCATTATAGGGGGGTGGGGCACCGCTGGGATCA
>NW_014577352.1:267054-279554 GCF_000485595.1 Priapulus caudatus
GTACTTGCACAACTTGGCAGAGACTGAGCAGTTCAACCCTCAGCAATTTGAAGTTCATGTTTCTCTTTTTTTAAGTGATATTTTTGTGATGAAGATTGTTTAATAATGCTGCTTCAGAGTGCAAGAAATTGCATCTAAGAGGTGTAATTTTCAAAAAAAAAATTGTGGGGGAGGGCCCCCGGACCCCGCCTAATCAGGGACCTCTTTCCGAACCCACCCCTATATAGTCTATTTTTTCACTATTGTTTGACAAGCATTTTTGTTTTAAAATTTGGGCGAGTACAGATTCCGTTTGGGCGAGTTAACTTATTGACTCACTCGCCCAGTTTGGCGAGAGGTTTTTATTTTAAAGCTCTAACACTAATGGAGTTGAATAATTAAACCATTTTATCACCATGTAAAATCTCTTTCTCACGCTTGCACGCCGCATTATACTTTTATTACTTTTATTTATATAACAATTTGAAATTTAGGAGGACCATCTAAATTTCAAACTAGATGGTCCTGTGGACCATCTCTTTTTTTCTCCTTAAATCTACTCCTGCTGTCATGATGTCTATGTAGTAATTAATGCCATCTTACAATTCTTCTTGTTACTATTTCTCTAAACATCATAGATAACGTCTCAGTGCGTTGGGCCTAAGATAAAATATTGCTTGTTTCCCCTTTACCGTTCGACTCGCCAAAACACCGCTACTCGACACATTTTATTGGCCGACTAAAACAAAACAAAAATTATTTCGTTTCGCCAAAAAAAAAAATTAAATTCGTTCCGCAAAAACATATACACAAAACAGAATATACAATATACATGCACACATCTTGTCAAAACAAAATAAAAAAGATTTTTCACCTACCTACCCAGGGTTCTCCAAGAGCACTTATAGCCTGGCGGGTTTGCCAGGCTATCGTCGACCCCGCCATCCTAAAATGCACCCGCCACTCTAAATATCATAGCCGCCAGGCTAAAATTTGCAAAAAAATGCTAAAACTAGGACCGTAAAGGCAGCCCCGCCATGCTCTAATGAAAAGGCTTGGAAAGCCCTGCTACCTACTTGGTACCCTGAGAGGCGAGTAGGTAAAGGGGAAACAAAATTTTTTTTAAGGGTGGCCTTATTGACTGTGCTCACATTCCAGTTGCACCCTTGACTCAAAGTCACTAAGTACTTATCTCTGACATACATTATGCAAAGATACTGATGACCTTGCATTAACTATGCACACATAGCTTTACGAGTCGTTTGCACTGGTGGTAACTGGTAGACAGAGTGTAAATATAGCATGTGGTCCATCACATGGTTGGGATCATAGACTTTGCACCATCAATTACTTATAGTTATTGCATCGGTAATTGCTTTGCGAGGTTGACATATCTGCGCGCACTGAAGGAGAGCTCGTTCTGGGGTGAAGGAAGCTCAGATTTAGTCCAGGTAAACAGATAAGGGATGGTGTACGTGCAGGGAAGGCGGCTAGAGCTTGCACCACTGATCGTTATCTGCATGAGCTGTAAATGCTCACATTAGCCATCTTGCCCAACACTGGAGCCTAGTGCGTGTGCAGAAGTAGGGTGTGAGCGATAGGCATATCCCGGCGCAAAATATATTGTGTTGAAATTGAGAATCTTTAATTATTGTTATCGTCAAGCGGTCAGCCAGCGTGAGTGACTTACCGTCCATTTTATTATAGATCGGTGCGCCGCCCCCTCCACTCGCTCGATTTCTGTCAACCATGTCCGGTGAGAAGGGAACCATGTACAGACTGAAGGAGGTGAGAGAGCACCAGTCTATGACTTCACTCTGGATCATCATTCACAACAAGGTGTACGACGTGACGAAGTTTGTTGACGAGCATCCTGGAGGCGAGGAGGTGTTGCTGGAGCAAGGTGAGTGGTACTTTGCTAGGAGAAAGTGGGCAGAGAGCTAGTGGGAAGTGGGGAGGGAGAGGGGAAGGAAGGGAGAGAAGCTGAGGATAGAGAGGCTGGGGAGAGAGAGCTAGAGCAAGATAGAGAGAGAAGGCAAGAGAGACAGCGAGAGAGAAGGCAAGCGAAAACGAGAGAGAGCGAGAGTGAGAGGGAGAGAAAGAGAGAGAGAGAGAGTGAGCGAGAGAGAGAGAGAGAGAGAGAGAGAGAGAGTGAGAGAGAGCGAGATTGAGAGAGAGCTAGAGAGAGAGAGAGAGAGAGAGAGAGAGAGAGAGAGAGAGATAGAGAGAGAGCGAAAGCAAGCGAGAGTGAGCGACAGAGAGCGAGAGAGAGAGAGCGAGAGAGAGAGAGAGAGAGAGAGAGAGAGAGTAGGAAGTCGCAGCCCCAGACAGCACAGGCATCAAGTGTCTTACTAACCTCTCTTTTCTTTTGCGCTTTTCATCTCAGCTGGTAAGAACGGCACCGAGTCGTTCGAGGACGTCGGACATTCCAGCGACGCGCGCGAGCTCATGCAGAACTACTGCATCGGCGAACTCGCCGCCGAAGACCGCCCCGAGCAAGACTACCCCGAGAAACGCGCCTACACAGAAGGCGCTCCGCCCGAGCCGTTCTCCATCAGGAGGTGGCTGCTGCCAATCATCATCGCCATCGGCGTCGCTCTGGTCTACAGGCTCGGCGTGACGTACTTTGCCGATAATTAGTGTAGCCGTCCGTGTTTCCCGCCGCAAGAAGGCGCGTATATCCGGAATTCTGGAATATCCGGAAATTTTAGTTGTTAGATGTGGAGCGTGTGAGTGTAGTGTTGAGAGTTGTGTGTTGTTGAAAAGTTTTGTGAAGGAGCGGTAGTAGGGCGGCGCGCATTTCGCGTGCGACGAAGTGAGGCGACGACGAGATTGTGCTAGTTTCTTTTCGCCTACGAGTGGGCGCGGCGTTACATTTGTGAGACGATACCGTGCTGCGACGTGGATGCTTCAGTAACGGGAGCGGATAAACGTGAAGTCGTGAGAGATCCTGCCACACGGGACGAATCGGAAAGACGGCGGCAGTGGCTGCGAACTAACCGTAGGTTACCATCGGGAACCTGAGGTTACCAACGGGAGCCTACCATTAACAACAGGAACCTATCGTTACCAACACTAGTGTCTGGTTACCAACACCAGCCAGAACTTAGCAACAGGAGCCCAGACGGGGTCACCGCGACGAAGAAAAAGGTGTTATGCGGCGCGTCGTGGAGCTAGCGGCGGCGGCTGCCCCGCGCGCGTGCGTCACCGCCGCCCTGCTGCTCACCTGCATCGGTGGCGACGCCCTCGGCAGGTCGCCGTGGGTGGTCGAGCGGCCCGCGCGGCGGGCGGCCGTGGACAGCGCGACCCACGGCGCGGTGGCCCTGCTCGCGTGGACAGTGGCGGCGGCGAGCGGCGACGGGTGGAGGAACGCGGGGAGGCTGGCGGCGCAGGCGGTATCCTGCTGCCTGCTGGCGGTGCTGATAGACCTCGACCATTTCTGGATGGCTGGGTCTCTCTCGCTGAAGGTATAGCGTACTTCTATAGCTATATTCGCATAGGTAGAGCTGAAGGTGACATACTGGCAAGGGACTGGTGGCGGGATGACTCCTGAATGCGGAAGGGCGGTGGGGCACTCCTAAATGCAGACGGGTGCAGGTTTTCATTAGGTTTTTCTTTGCATCGCTGTTGATTAAGCGTAATCGCGGTTGTGGCAGCGTGGTAAAAAAAGCCTATCGAAGATATTATCTGAGAGAGTTTTTCCACCGAGTGATTTCTGCGTGCCACAGCTGTCCGCTTGTCTCTCTCCAGAGTGCGCTGTCATTGCCGACGCGGCCGCCGCTGCACGCGACCACGGCGATCCCCGCCGTGGTGCTGCTGCTGCATCTCTGCATCCGGCTAACGAACGCCGCCTCTCTGCACAGCCTCCCTCTCCTCGTCGCCGTCGCCTGGACAACGCATCACGTGCGCGACGCGACGCGCCGGGGCTTCTGGCTGTGGCCGCTCGGCAGCACGCCGCCGCTTCCCTACTGGCTCTACGTTGCCACGGAGATCTGCATCCCGTACGGCATTCTCGTCGTCAGGACGACGCTGCGCTGTGAGGTTGAGAGTGCTAACCGGGCAAGCATCGTATAGGATGCAAATTCGTGTTGACACCAGAGCTGGATAGTTGCTGTGTTGCAGAGACCTGAGGGTCGGACATTGAATGCAGGTCGTATGGTACATTTTCCTGAATGTGCGAACCAGTGTGGGACGACTTTGGGTTGTTCGTGGCCACGTCATTTTCGGAATTTCGGTGACCATCCTCGAAGATCCGAGAACGAGGAAATTCGCAGAAACATCGGAAAGCGCTTTGTTTCTCAACGGAAAGTTCTAGATGGAGATTCAGCTGAGTGTCTTCCCAGCTTGGAGTGCAGCACTTGTTTCCAACTTGGAAAAGAAGCTCAGCATCTTCTTGATTCGTAGGGCTTCTAGCGTGCCACCAATCGTTAGTGATAATATATATATAATTATCAGATAACCCCTGTTGGTTTGCGTTGAGAATTCATGCAGAATAGGGACCACAAATTTGATTTAATGCTTTTATTGTCTCGGAACAGGATACTTTTAGATTTGTCTGATTCGAAATATAGTTTATCGTTTGATATGATTTGGAGGTGTAGTTGTGTTACATT
The DNA here is from genome assembly GCF_000485595.1 of Priapulus caudatus. Taxonomy (NCBI): domain Eukaryota; kingdom Metazoa; phylum Priapulida; class Priapulimorpha; order Priapulimorphida; family Priapulidae; genus Priapulus; species Priapulus caudatus. Next base: position 271,647 of record NW_014577352.1, read on the forward strand.
CCGCGTGCTGCGTGTACATGCATGAATGTAACTGTGCAAGTAGTTGCGATGGTGATAATAAGACATACGTGATAATCGTCTTGATAATGTATGATCGTACGATTCATTCTAGAGTCAGTGAGGATGTGAGAGTTGTGCCCTGTGTGGGTGTGTTAATATCAGGAGTCTATCAATATTGATATCAATATTGATAGACTCCTGTAAATATGCCATCTACACTCGCATCATTGGCGTGTGCTTGTTCACTCGTGATCATTGTATTGCTACATGTGTTACATGCATCGTGCTTGCAGATATCACGATGAAATGCACTATGCTGGTGCTATTCGCTGTAGACTTTTAAACTCTTAAACGTAAATGTCTAAGAGTTTGACTATGTCTACGCTTATCATCCCCACGACAACCACATTGAAATAATTGAATAAACGTGACCAAGTCTAAAAATATGTAGCTGTGGCTACACATGGTGTAAGAATTTGTTTTGCTGTAAACAATAAATTTGTTCAGTGCTGTTGATATTTCTGTTCTAACTGTGATTTTCTTTTGCATTGCCTGAGGCACGTTGTCAGAAAGATGTTATGAGAATATCATTGACAGAAAGGCACTGAAACTACGAGAAAACATAACAGGATAACAGGAACTTCATAATTGGCTGTCAAAGCATAGGTCAAATGCAACTGACTGGATGAAAATCTAACATGAAACTTATTACGATTATATTTTTCGCCATCCCTCGACAGAAATATTATTTATTATTATTATCTCGCCTTTCTTCCATAAACATGCATTTAAAATATTTCACATTCAATTTTTATTGCAAATTATATGTACTGAGTGCATTTTGATGGATGTAACTGCAAAAATCTGTTGAAAGACATTATACACATGCGCACGCACGCACGCACGCACGCATGCATGCACCGTTACGCACGCATACACACACGCGCACACACACACACACACATACGCACACGCGTGCGCGCACACACATGTATCCTTTAGACAAATCACACGCAAGCACGCTATAATTATCTAGTTCGATAATATCAAGAGTAGATAATAACACATTGTGTTATTCATACATGTATTTACTGTGTGTGGTGTATGTATTGATTATTGCTCACACAAAGAAATGCAAAGATGAACTGATTTTTTTAAATAAATAAATTGGAAACCGCACGAACATAAGTTTGTGAAGAGAGGGCGAGTGAACTGAGCATGAACAGACATGATCACATCGTCATCGTCACCTCCATAATCATCACTGGCTCAACTTGTAAATACAATATCTCCAACGAGAGGGCGCGGACTACTGGGCGTCTGCGTCATTCATCGAAACGTTCATTGACCCCATTACGAATTGTAAGCACATATCTAATTATTCTTAGTCTTATATTAGACTATTCCGCGATTTATGTAAACTTAATGCATCACTAGAAGTGTAGTTACAAACTTGTTTCTCCTATTCTAATAGATTAGCCGAAACCGGGTGGGCCAGTGCTGAGTGTGGTTGAGTAGTCTGATTCTGAACCATAGCACAGGCACAGGCACTTGACTTGGGTCTTGGAGTTGCTCAGTTCAACAGTTGGGACAGAGTCAGTAAAAACGGAAAATAATATGAACGCACATTCACAAATACATACCGTACCTCTCAATTGCAGCTCCACTGTTGTGTCACTGTATATCAACTTTCCTTCATAAAAAGTAACGCCGAACGCTCCCGCACTCGCCGCTGCGAGTGTGCTGTGTGACGTGTCGCCATTATATTTATAATGATAATAATATATAAAGTTATATATTATTATTATTATAATGGCGACACAGCACACTCGCAGCGGTGAGTGCGGGAGCGTTTGGCGTTAGTTTTCATGAAGGAAAGTTGATATACAGTGACACAACAGTGGAACTGCAATTGAGAGGTACAGTACTCGTCGGTAGTATTTCACTATTTGTGAATGTGCCGTTTGTGCGTTCATATTATTTTCAGTTTTTACTGACTGTCCCAAGTGCCTGTGGTCTGAACTGTAGTCACTAAGTTTGAGTTTTTTAAGACTGTCAGTACTACAGTAGGGTGGGTACTTTACAGTTTACTGTCTTTACTGTGCTGACCTACTGATAGCCATAGGCGCTTTGTTCCCTATTCCCTGTACTTTCTTTATCACCATCGCATTTTGTATATTTATTATAATTGATTTAATTGGTATTTTCAGCGTTTCCTTGCAGATTTCGACATTTACAATGACAAGAATATTGTTTCTCCTGGCGTGTATAGCAGGTACTCATATTTCATTATTTGGCGCTAGTCTAAAAGACATGACACATGTTAATCCTAACCAAGTCAGTGCTGTTTAGTGTTATTATGAATTCAATTTTAATAGCCGGGCGTGTTTGGCTGATGATTATGCCCTATATTGTCATATCACAGGTGTGGTTCTGTGTTCTATAGTTGTCGCATGGTGCCACTGCCCTCATGGACAAACGAAGATCCATGGATGCAACCTTGAGGATGGGAAGTGCCGTTGCTCCCATGGCTGTGATGCAGAGTTTCGTTTTGCGAACAAGGACGAATGTAAAAACATGAGGGAAGACGGTGAGTAGCACATGTCATGCAATACCTTGACAACATGGTTATAAGACGATGTCAATTCATTGCAAGAACACCCATGTCTGAGTCTTCAAATCAACCATTGTAATAAATCATGACAGATGGCCCCTTCTGAATCTTTATAAAGAAATATCGCATTCAATTCCTTTTTCGCTAATTCCGTGACAATGTTACATGTGCGCTTAACTACCGCACAAGATTCGACACATCCATCCACCTACTTGTGTGCTTGATCGGTTACTGTCAGCTAGAAATTATTCAATGCTGGTCTGATGACGTGTGATTTTTGCCGTGCAGCTATCGAGAATCCGTGTAACACTGAGCGGTGCAAGAATGACGGCTTCTGTGTGCAGTCGTCGCAGGTGAAACATGGGTACAAGTGCGACTGCAGCGGGACTGGTTTCTACGGACGGCACTGCGAGCAATGTGAGTGTCGTATGCCACGCACGTCCGCCTACCTACGCGGGTGTCACACGCGATTGTGTTGGTTCGTGTGTGCATGGGAAGGATGTTAGTGCGTGTTGTACACGCGCGGTGTGTGGTAGCACACATGTGCATGGGTGTGGGGGTGCAAGGGAGGGAAGTCGGTGTGTGTGTGAGTGTGCCTGCCTGCATGCGTGCGTGCGTGCGTGCATGCATGTGTTCAGACAGTCACTTGCTTGGTTCTGAAATTTGCTTTGTCTTGTCTCGTATTTGCTATATAGGAATTGTCAATACAAATGTCATAGATTTTTCAGTAGAGTAATGTTTGTATTTGTTACATTTCAGCTTGCAATTCGGCTACTTTTCATGATGATGAAGAAAATGGGAGTGCCTGTATCCAATTCTGATCAGGACGTGAGATGAAAAGACCCACAAATGCAACTTGCTAGGATTGTAAGATTGTACTAGGGTTGTTAAATCAAAGTTAGTGACTTTGGGCCATACCTGTTCATATATATTATATACATTTCATGATATACAGTAACCTTTAAAGTGATCGTATTTTCAATTCAATTTTTAATAATTCAGGTAGATGATAGGTGTATAAAGCTATATTGATCGTTTTAATTTCAAATGATGTTACTTGATTGAAGGACATTATGGAACAATAATTGTTACTAAATTCCCAACATTTGCTGGATATTCCTCGGATCACTATGCATTCTCTGTCACAAAAAAACCACATGTAGGCATGCTGACAGCTAATTTAGTATTATATTAGGACTTTGTTAGTATTTTTTACGTACATATAAGCATTGTATTTGTATGTGTTTGAATCTCAGTAGTACCGTCCAATACGTGATAACCGGCTTGCATTTCATTTTACTATTAGGTACAATATTTATAATATTGAGTATAATATTATGTAGTTTTTAACCAGTAGATGGCGCTCCCAATCATACAGGGCTCAGCATAATGAGTTTAATCTCGTAAAACTATCCCAACTAATCCCTCAGGTGAAACCCCTAAGGATCGGTCGGCTGGTTTTCCAAACGTAGCATGCTGTGTGTAGGCGGTGCGTGACAATTACTTCTGGTCTTAGTTTACTCTCATCGAATTTTATAGTCTACCTTGTAGCAAATGATGCACGTTTATAATTGTATATTGCATCTATCTATGCAGTTCATGTGAAGCAGACTAGCCTTTCCAGATGTGCAACGTGGTTGTGATTTATCTATAGCAGGGTTTGAGGTGTGTGTTAGTAAAGGTCCCTCCCTGTGTTACTTTCTCATCCCCTTGTGATCCCTAGTGACGCATAGTGCAATTGAAAGTGAAAGGCAATAACACTGTCAACATGAAAATAGCAGAAGTATTTCTGTTTGGGTTTTAATTTAATTACTTTAGCAAATGTATGTGAAACGCCACACACCACCACTCGCACAACCTTGAGTTGAAATCCACTATTACCTGATTTTCAAGATCGGTGAGGTAACATTTGGGACGGATGTGATTAGATTAATGATGGTTGTAGCGTGATCATGCAAATTGTAATTTTAAGAGGTAGTAAGTCGTTCAAGTCGATGCCAAAGAAACTAACAAACCAAAAGAACTGTCTTCCTTGGATCACATTGATTGTTTAGGCTTCCAAATAGTTTTTACCTATCTATTGTGATAAGAACGAACGAGATTATATCTGTTATTGTTTAGCACTGAGACTTTACTACTACGATCAGTGCTAGAATAGCATGCGCTAATTATTTGGTGCAGTTATAAGGCCGGCTACATTAATTTAAGTTTATACTGAAATTTGTATGCGAAACTAGATGTTATTGTAGATGTGTTTGATAGATTTTAAAATAATACAGTTGGTGCTATTAAAACTTTTTATCCTGTGTTATTTGTGTTTATCTTGTGCGATAGATTTTACATTCCACCACCGTTAAACCGTCCGGGCTATCAGACATGCAGGGTCATTGATTACCGAAAACTTTGTAGTCATCTTGTATTTTTCCCCCAATTTTGAAGTACTCTACTTTGTATCGACAGGTGAGGAGGGCAGCTTTTTTGCCGACATACTCTAAAAAAGTGACCGACAGTTACAAAACGTGTTTCGTATGTGCAACGCCGCGTTTTCCCACCCGTGTAATAATTCGGCAATAATTCCTCTTTCGCGTATATCTTGCTTTTTTTCGATAACAGATGGCGCCAAGATCTGGCACATGGAATAGCATATGGCGCGTCCGAAATAGAGTGAGAGCGCGCGGTACAAGCTCCTGGTACAAACAGTTATAGGCGGGAGCGATACTTGTGGGATATATATATATATATATATATATATATATATGCGGCGTAACAAACGTAAACAACTACAGTAGCACTACGACTACAGTGTAGAAAAAATATTACTACACGTACTATTCTACGTAGCATACATATTAACTGTCAACACACCTGCCATCTCTCACAGATTTCATATAGAGCTGATATGTTTACAGTCCGGCCATCTGACCCCACGTAGCTATAAGCTGCACAAAAAAGCTTTAAGGAATCGGTTGCGTGCTGGGGAAGTGTGAACGTGTTCATGTTGATATTAAATGATACGTGTCCATACCTTATGCTTATACGTTTGTGTTGCTAGAAGCAACACTCTTGGATTTCGTGACTTTGCGATTTTTATTGTGGGATTTTGTGATGTTTTTATTGCGTGGGAAAAAATCGTAGCGTGATCCTGTCGATGACATAGTAATGATACCTATGTACCAGATGGTATGATGGGTTTTATCATGGTACTGAGTTCGGTCCTCGCTCAATGATTGGCCTCACACTGACGCCCTCACCCCTCATGGTAGCGATGGAGAGATGAGCGAGGAAGAGATCCCCGCGTCGCCACAGGCCCAAGATTTTAAGTGTTTTTCGTAATTGTCGGCGAAACTAGAACTCGTCTTGTTGTGTCTACTTGCGGTTAAGTACACGCACGCGCATGCGCGGTTGTGCAGGGCAACTCGCAACCTTCTGCGTCATCATGCATATACAAGCCTCCTCGATGTCATCCCAGAGTGGAAACCCTATTATTAAACATGGCGCCTTAATTAGCTCTTGTCCAACCCATTGGTTAAATTAATGTTCACGTAGCAACTCTCTGGTGAGCTTGCGTCTGTCTGGTGGTCGGCCGCCATGTCGGTTCGCGCATGCGCGTGGGGGTGGCGACGGCGTCGCTCCAGGCTGGCTCTCCGACGATTTAGGAATGTGTTATAGATGTGATTTCTCCTGCGTGAGTTTCCTACGGTTGCGTCCACATCTCTCTACTATAAACACGGCGCATCCATTGTTGTTTGGATACGGTCGTATACAAATATTATTTCTGGATTTCTCGGCGGCGATGTGATGATATTTGTCTTTGTGTGTAGATATTTATTTAACCCTCCCATGCGAATTCACCGCCACCGTCGCCGCGGTTTGATAAATTCGACAACTCAGCGTGTAACATTTTTTTCTGCTCCCCTTTCCCACCGTTTCACCGCCCACCCACATACACTTTCGCAACTGTACTATTTTTAGTAGACTTCCCTTGACAGCTATATTTAAAAATACCCTTGGTATATTTCTTTAATAACACGAACTTACGTCTATAGATGGATCGAACATAATCTTGGTAAAAAAAAAACACGAAAGTCCGATATCAAGATAATATTGTATTAATAAATGTTTAGCCCCCCACTGTTTAAAACAACGTGGACCTTCTGGTCTAGTTTTTAGTATGCGTTCCTATACAACAGCAGAGGCTCGGGGCAGAATTATAATCAGTCTACAACTATACATATAAGAGATTACCTATCCCGCAGTAACTAAACAACAATCTTTATATACAAAGCATGTACAATAAATATTACGCGCACGAGCGCGCCACCTATCAGCCAACAGAAGCGCGTCAGTTTTTTCTTTCTCTCCAGAGAATTGTTGACAAGCTGCCGTTAAAAAACGCTCACACTAGAGCACATCATAATTATATATATATATATAGGGCTTCCGTGTATCATCTCCCGATGCACGCACGATTCACAGTGCTAGTCTACGTTTACTATACGTAACTTAGGGAAGAAACAATTCACGAGGCATGATCAGCCAATAGTGTCAATAGTGTGTCATTTTTACGGCGTTGAAAACGGTTCAGGGTTTCAATAAGTTGGGTAATGTTTAATGGTTATATATATATTATATATATATATATATAATATTTGTGTGTGTGTAGTGCCTGTGGTGCGTGTGTGTGTGTGTGTGTGTGTGTGTGTAGTGTGTGTGTGTGTGTGTGTGTGTGTGTGTGTGTGTGTGTGTGTGTGTGCGCGCGTGTGTGTGAGAGAGTTGTGTGTGTGCGTGCGTGCGTGCATCTGTATTAAAACACATACCAACACGACGTGTCGCGTTCGGAATTGTCGTAAAAATCTGTGTTCATAAATAATAAACATCCGCATATCAGTGTCTATAATTATCCTGTGTATACACCCATGCCTGCCGCGCCGGGGACCCGCGCACGTACGCATGCAAGTACCGGCTATAGTTGACAGCATAGACTTCTACTAAAGCTGCTACAGACAGAGAGCAGCAGTAGAAATGGCTCCTTCTCCCGCGCGCGCACCCGCCATATCTGCACAACGCGTGACGAGAGGGTCAGATTGCATCGTCATTGCCTTGATTCCTTTCTGATACGACCTTCGTAAGTTGCTCAGGCGTCTGTGTAGAGAGACACAGTCCGCGCATGCGCACGCCGTTAGCATGAGATATCGTGACGATGAAGAATGCGCGCGCGAAAGTGGGAGAGAGGGGGAGGGAGAGACAGCGAAAGTGGGAGAGAGGGGGAGGGAGAGACAGCGAAAGTGGGAGAG
>NW_014577352.1:286697-294191 GCF_000485595.1 Priapulus caudatus
GGGTAGGGGGTGTGGGTGTGGCGGTGTGGGGTGCAGGTGTATAGTTGGGGGCAGCGGCGGCGCGAGCGATATACACGGGCGGCGGTCGCTGCATGCGTACACCTGGCTGCTAGCTACCTGTCCTTGTCGGCTGCATGTTAACCTGTGCGGTGCAGCGACTATACAGAGAGAGATCTCAACGCACCGACGCGTTGCGATAGTGAGATGAAGATTGGATCATTTCTTACGGCGCATAGATACGTAACGATGATAGCTTAATGATGGCCAGCGAATACACTCGCGCGTAACGCTCGCGGTACGCACGTACATGCACACGCACGCACGCACACTCACGCACACATATGGACACAAGGACACATTGGCACACACGAACCCCGAACTCACACGCGCGCGCGCGCACGCACGCACGCACGCACGCACACAGGTGCACGCACTAATATTTATTACACATAAATATTATCAAGAGCTAATAATACCAATAATAAGGTATTATTAGCTCTTGATATTATTTGTGCGTCTATGTGTGTGCACGCGCGTGTGCCTGCGCGCGTCCGTGCGTGCGCGTGCGCGTTGGCGAACACTTGTTGAATATATTTGGTTTACCAATAATTGTAATATGCGAGATAGGAGCTGTCGCTGTGAATAATACGCGCATATGATGCGATCGTGTTTATTAAGATGCAATCAAGTGCATCCTTGGCGGTAAACAATATCAATGTCTACGTTAGATGCCGCCACCGCCGCAGGTCGTCTGCGTGGAAACTTGCTAAATGATATTAGGAGCACATGATATGATGACCTCTGTATATCATGTTACATCCCATCGTTCCATCACGTCTCTATACCATGTTATGAAGAGGTAGTAATACATTATTAACATAATATAATAATAAGGTATTATTAACTCATACATAATATAATAATAAACATCTGTGCCTGTGTGTGTGCGACTGCATGCGCATGCGTGTGCACATCTCCGTCTGCATTTCTCTCTCCCCCTGTCCGTCCCTCATTTCTCTCCTCTTTCCTTCCTCCTCCCCTCTCACTCCCTTCCTCTCGGTATTTCCCTTCCCCTCTCGTGGATAGTAAGGAATAAGTGATTACTTTTCTCCACTGTTAATGTTACTGCTTGACACAGCAGATGAAAGATCAGCATAAAGAACCAGCAACTGTTTATTATTATTATTATTAAATCTTTATTGCATGTAATTCAACTACAAATACATGTACTGAAGACAGTCTTTTTCATGGAGAACAAAATCTGATAAATGCAAGTGTTGAGCAGTTAACACGTTCAACGCTGCCTGGTTAACAATGCACCTACCGCCCTGTGCTGAGATTTTCGCGTTTTTACCGCTTAGTCACAAAATGTTTTTGGCAGGTTTAACTAGCTATAAAATTATTTATAATTAGTGGCTAGTATAATATAGATATAAACTTACTCTCAGACATCAAAACAACACCGGAATCTATCACCCGTGATCTATCAAATCAAACACAACTTTCAGACATAAAAACAACTTCACAACACACGGCGGTCAAACGCCCTTTGGCGAGGTGAACTAAAAACATTACCTCTGTCCCAAAAACTCCCAAAATAACGTTCCAAACAACAGTAAAGTATTGTATAAATGATGTCATCTACTACTGGGGTTTATACAGTGATTATTTTGAATCTATAGGAGAACATAGTAAACGTTCCAAATTAATTATTTTGATTTTTTTTTTTGCCACGAGTATACTCGTGTTTTGCGGCCGTGCGTTTTGCAGATTTGAACGAGTATACTCGTGTTTCGCGTTGAAAGTGTTAAAATAATAAAATTTCTGAATGATACACAATTTCTGAGTGAAAATTGTGTGATACATAGTTCTGAGTGATACATGTTGTCAGGACTGTGACATGAATCGACGTGAATGACAATATGAAACGGTAATATCTCAGGTAATATCTTTCTACCAGAGAGCCCTGCTCGTCCTGAAATGGGTTAAACCCTTCAGGCATGTACGTTTCGTAATCGTCATACCTGCTTATCATCCACCAGGTGTCGTCTAGAATAACCCCTGATGGCGGAAGAGGGATAACCCTGTCTATATAATTTTGAAATGGGTGGTTGTGGCAGGTTAACAAAGTCCGACACTCGCGTGATGTAGTCGATGGAACGAAGGCAGCACATACTCAACCGCCCCGACAAGACACGACTTGAACGCAGCGTTGCATTTCAAGGAGAAAAGAAAAAGATGTATTTCTCCGTCCTCCAAAAATCGGATGTTAGGACGAACTCCAGCAGGGGAACCTCGGGCAGGTAGTCGCGGTCCTCCAAGTGCTGGAACTCCTCGAAGTAGCGTCCTGCCAGGTCCCTCTCCTCCTCCGTCCGCTCGAACTTGAGGAACTCCGGCAGGTTGTCGAGGGTCGGCGGTAAAGCTTCCCAGTCATCCCAGTAATGCCAGTCCGGTCTCGATGGTGTCGTGGGGGCTGGGGCGGAATCCCAGTCCTCCTCTTCCCAGTCCAGCTGCTATACCTGCCAGTCTTCCTGGTCCTCCAGTAGGTCCAGTAGGTACTCTGGCAACAGGTCTTCCACCGTGGCTGGGGGCAAATGTTACAGTGCTTTAAATCCGGAACACTGGACATACTACTAATGACCTTATTTCTATACCTGATAGACTATCTGTCACATATATATTACATTTATAACCAAGGCCACCGACAGATGGCGCACCGTTCCTGATATGCTTCTAGCCACAAAGCTGTATATAATCTGAGAACAATATCATTATACAGTATATGTTGTTCTCAGTACATAATAACATGTTACTATATATACAGCTCAATGCTCCTACCTCACTGTTACACTCTTACACAATGACACCTTTACATTAACGACGTTTATGTAATTGAAATTCATTATGCGATCTCAATTAAAAAATAAATGTGCACATTCTGTGACTGCTTTGCTGTCGGCCCTAGCTCTAAGGAGATACCTTTGAGCTAGCTTTAGTACTATAGCCCTACTTGGCTCTGTCACATTTGTATGTCACAGAGCTAACGAGGACTATAGTACTAAAGCTAGCATTGGGCATGCTTCCACGGGCAGCATTGTGGAAGCAATTACAAAACTAATGCATGGTAAAACTATACTAACCCCAGCTAACACGCTGGACACTACTGGATGCCACACACAGTTCCCGGTCGCTGTACGTTCCCTCCTCAACATAAGCAACCCCGTTGTTGTGAGCGGAAATGAAGGCAAGCTGGTTCGACGTGGGATTCATGCGGATGAACCCGGTTTCTCTGTGAAGCACTCTCTATGTTCAGCAAACGAAAACAAATAAAACAATGTTACGATCACACACAACACACTAAAGTAGGTCAATCCTGGCCACAAGTTATCTTCTCGCTTCTCACTACATGGTATTTACACGAATTTGTGTACATACCATGTACACATCCTATTTTGTGTCAATTTATAACTTCCCATGATACTGCAAAAATTATTAATGCTATCATGTCAAATAGTAGATTAATGCATGTGTGGCGGTGGCACTGGTCAGCACGGGTTCCCAGCGCGGTAAGGGGGGAGTAGCTCACTGGGAACCATGGGTAGTTTATGTATAGATGTTCTCGTGTTTCCCGCCTGTACTCTACGGGACAACTGTTTTGCGCTTCTCGCGCCATTTTACTGCCGCTAGTGGGGGTGGGGGGGAGTACTCCGCGTAACATGTCTGCCCCCTTTGTTGACATTCAAACGATCGGTAAGCAAACCCAAGACAAAACAATACTAAAGGACTGTAAACATCACAAATGATTACACAATCATGAACATGAGAACATCTATCCATAGACTACCCGTGGTGACCAGTGAGCTACTCCCCCTTACCGCGCTGGGAACCCATGGTGACCGGTGCCACCGCCACACTCCTCTCCCCTTCAAGATCGACTGTCAGGTCAACCCCGAGGCTCACCTGGCGTTGCACCGGCACCCGGCGCGAAGCAGCACAGCTGTCTCTACTGCTGTGCCAGCTTGTCCTCTGGCTGCAACAGCTCCATGACGGACTCCGTCCTCTGCTTCAGCTCTGCCTCAGCCTCCTCCTCGATCAGCCTCCCACTTCGCTGCTGGGCTTGGCCCCCAGGCAAAGGCCTGGCGCAGCTGGACCAACCCCACCTGGGACACGTATTCCGGCGCCGGCCCGCCTTCCGCACCGCTATACTCGGGGTTATCCCAAGCCCCGAGAGCATACGCTGTCTGACTCCACAGGTTGCAGAATTCCCGGAACCCGGCTGGTCACTGCCAGCCAAGATACCTCCTGATGCTGCCGCCCCAGGTTCTGCAGCCAGGGCTGCCTGCAGATGCCTAACATTGCTTGTACTGCTGTAAGTTCTTCTCAGACACGAGACGAAGTTGAATATTTACAAAGGTGGCCTCCTGGTTCAAACGTTCCAACAACATGTAGAAGGGCAGCTGTCCATTGCCTGTAGAATTAATGCGGCGGTGCCACTCCTCGACATCATTGTTCGTCCGCACACTCTGTCCGAATACACACCAGCTGGCTGGCGACCAAACCGTGCTGTCCAACCACGTCATCCGTACGTAATTGACGAAGTTGAGCAGCTTGTCAGTATTGGCACGCCTAGCCAGTCGCTCGAACATGATTGGGATGTTTCTCCGGTATAAACGGCAGCGCCATGATGCGTTTAATGTACTGGTGGGTCCCGTTGTCCTGCATATATGCTGGCACCAGACCCAGATCCTGTACTTTTCTCCACAGCGCTTGCGTCCAATGGAACACACGCAGTTTGGACTTCAGGGCTTTCCAGATAGCCGCTTCAAAATCGACGTCAACTTCTTTGACCGTGACTGGACTTTGGGGACTTGTTGGCAGGAGTTCCAGTATTTTCTCCAACACCTTCTTGTAGTCCGCCGACCGCTTGCCTAACATTAAACAGTATACCAAAGGTACCTGCTTTTTACAGTCGTCCTGTTTGACGAAAGTGTGGATGGTAACCAGCTGAGTGAAGGGTGATCTCACCAGCTTAAATGTTCCATCTATATACCACCGCTTTGCATTCTTTAACAGGGCCAACTGGGAATCGGTGGCAAACGGAACGTGTCGTCGAGTTGACTCTGCAATATCCCCCTTGAAACACCCCCTCTGCGATGTGGTCTTCCTGGACAACAAACTGCAAATCTGTTGGATCCTTGGGTCTCATTCGCTGCCGTAAGTAGTTGGCGTTCCTTGCTATGTTGATAGGTTTGCCTAATGCTGGGCAAGGCGCGCCATACAACTCTTGACGTCCATGGAGTGTGCAGGATGTCCACAGACAAGCACAGGCCAGCTGCGCGCAAGCTGTACACACACACACACACACACACACTCGATTGCACTATTTATTGTCTAAACAAATTCCCAATTAGTTCGCACACAAGTCAATTTGCGTCTCTCCTCCTCCAACCACCTCGTTGACCTGTTCCGGTGCGTGGCTCAGAGTGGTCAACCGCGAGCTTGACCGCTGTATAGTAATACCAGTGTAGGCCTACTGTAGGGTGGACCATACCGCGAGGCACCTGCACTGACACCGACCGAACGACACGTGCGCTGAATCTTAAAAGTCTACTTCATAGTTATATGCAAAATGAATTTAATAAATTAATTGCAGAACATCGCAGCATCGAGTAGTCGCAGCAGCCGTGAGTAAAGGAGTTACTGTAGACGGATTTACGATGTAATCGTATTTAGAGCAACGATTTTAAGCAACTCAATGTCACCAAATATAGTGATATGCTATCATTAGCGTATAAAGAAGCTTCTTTATACGCTCTTGATGCTTTCTCTCATAATCATAGTGATTAACCCCCTATCACACTTACACGCACGCACGCACGCACACACGTGCACAGCATATCATTAATTAAGGAGGCAGATCGGGCAATAAGCTAGCAGCGACAGTGAGAAATAGCAAGCGATAGTAGCAGCAGCAGTAGTTCCTATACCTTCTAAGCTACATATGGTATACGACCAATATCGTATCTTCCACTAAGCTAGCAGCGACAAAGATAAGCAGCATGCTATAGTAGTAGCAGCAGCGGTTTACCTGTCGCAGGTAACTCCGCAAATGTCACAGGTAACTGCTTAACTGTCACAGGTAACTGCCTAACGCCTACCCTCTAAACTAGATATGATGGGATAGCCCCCAGGAGAGCAGGTTCGCTCTAGGCAAGCAACAACAGAGAGAAGTAGCAAGCGGCAGCAACAGCAGCAGTTTAGCTGTGACAACCTACCTTCTATAAGCTAGATACGGTATACGGCGGCCTCATGCGGTTAAGGCTACGTCACCGTATCTTCCTCTAAGCAAGCAGCGACACAGAGAAGTAGCAAGTAGAAGCAGCAGCAGCAGCGATTTACCTGGAACGACCGTACCTTCTCCCCCGGACCGGGTCTGCTTGGCTATGCACATGTCGTTGTCGATCGGAAACTTGTCGCACTGGAACATCTCCGGCCACGGGTACCCGTACGTGCTCATGCGTGCCTCGCAGCCTGACCGCACCGCCTCGCACAGAGACCTGCACGGATAGATGGGACGGTCGAGGCAGACGGGAGCGTAGAGCGAGCAGAGGAAGAGCTGCGCGTCTGCGTGGCAGGCGATGCTCAGCAGAGGCACCCAGGCTCTCGCTTGCTGCGTCACTTCCAGCATCGTGTCGTGTTCCAGCAGGTTAGGCAGACGCATCTTGCTGTAGCCGATGCCCTGACAGAGCGTCACGTTGCTAGGGATGTCGACACATGTCGGCTGGCTGCGAGCGCCCGACAGCGCCCAGTCGACGATGTAGTCGGAGTCGACAGCCGTCGCTGCGACGATGACGGCTAGAAATCCGAGCAGCCACCACCTGCACAGCATCGTCATAGCTCTCTCTCTATGGCACGCCTGCTCTCGTTCTATGGCACTGTCTGTCTGTCTGTCTGTCTGTCTGTCTGTCTGTCTGTCCTACCTGCGCACGCGAGGCAGCGAGAGCGAGAGAGAGAGAAAGACGGGAGCGCAGAGATGCTACTTCTGCAGTTATTTCTGCTGCTGATGACGATGATGATGACGATGTCGGTACTGATCCTGTCCGTGACCAACGCGTGTGCGTGCGTGCGCGTGCGTGCGTGTGCGTGTACGTGCGTTCGCGCACTGTCTTCCCTCACGCGGCCTACGTCTGTATAATATACCCTACCACCGTCAGCCCGTATATAACAACGACGGAGCGGAATAGCACGTGACCGGTGCAGCGAGCCAATCAGACGGCTGCGCTGGCGATGAGGGAGGGATGTCAATCAAAGCAGCGGGACGGCAGCGAACGCAATTCGAGCCGCATCAGCCAATTACTCTCCTTTATCGCCGTGAGAGGAATTAAGTCGCAGCCGCTAACGTGTGCATGCAGTTCATGTCGGGCGAGAAATCTCACAGCAAAATGCTCGCCCGCGCCGGTATGCGTTAAGAAAGAAAGATATATATATATATAT
>NW_014577352.1:296428-298072 GCF_000485595.1 Priapulus caudatus
AGAGAGAGAGAGAGAGAGAGAGAGAGAGAGAGAGAGAGAGAGAGAGAGAGAGAGAGAGAGGGAGGGGTGGAGCAATCTTGCTGAACAAGCGCCAGAACACGCTCAATAATCTCACAGCACGCTCAACGCTCTCCTAACTATCGCTGCCAGCGCCTGTCAACAGCTGTCAACGCTTGTCAACCTGTCAACGCCTGTCAACCTGTCACCGCCTGTCAACCTGCCAAGATGTCTCACGCTAAGAAACACGATGACTCGCCTGAGTGACAGGCGATGTCAGTACTACCCGCTACTTAAGCTGCAACAGCCACCGATGGACATGCCAGTTGTTGCTAATGCTGACAGGTCGTGCATACCCCGGCCGCGAATTTCGCACCCCGGCCAGTACGTAGTCTAGCTGCGATGTTAATGGCTGCGATGCGTTGGTTTAGGTGTTGTACAACAGTAGAAGGCCTTCGTAGTCAGCAGGCATGAATAAGCATCGAAGAGAAATTAATTGAAAATACTCAGTGTTTCGTCGCATACACAACATATACTTTATTCATGCTAAATAACCACAGATTTAAGGTCTAAACTCCGATTAAAACTTTTGCCAGCTAAGTGATGCGCATTTTTAGAAGGCTACTGTTGTATGCCCCCTTAAATCTAACTGGTAACTGCCATCATGATTGCAATAACACATGATAATCATCGTTCACATGATAATCATTGATCACATGGGACTTCATCGTTAATCGTTGGCAAAGTTCTAAACGCGAGAACTGTAAAGGTGTTAGCTTGAGTGGATGTAATACTGTTCTAGGTCTATTCCTTGTATCTGCTCCCATCCACATATGTCCGTGGTATGAAATGGATCTTTCTATATAGATATCTGTATTGGTTTACTATCCTACTCAAATGTCCGCGCGATCAACAACGTCAACACACGTATACAATTATCTATAACATTTTAAAAACAATATTTTAAAAACATTTCTCAATGTATTAGCATAAAAATTGGTGTAAAAATTGTTTTCATCATATATATGTATCCTTGATATTTATGTATATATATATTTGATATCTATATATTGTATGTATATGCACGGGCGATATGCGCTGGGAATATAGCCATGACAAGCCGAAAAGTGTATGTACGTATACGGGCGTGCGTGCGTACGTACGGGGCTGCCCGCCGCGGGCGAGCTATAGCATGAGCGGTGTTTATACGGGAGCTGCAGGCGTCGGCTGGATGCTGCTGCCGCCATGCTGTGTGAGCGGCGGCTGCCACGGACATACAGCGTCCATCCACACACGCGGCCGCCATGCTGCCTGCCCGTAACTACGTTATCTCACAGCAGCAACAGCAGCAGCAGCAGCAGCAGTAGCAGCTTCTGACAGCGTTTACTAATGACGGTAGCAGTAACAGCAGTAGCAGCAGCAGCAGCAGCAGCAGTAGCAGCTTCTGACAGCGTTTACTAATGACGGTAGCAGTAACAGCAGTAGCAGCAGCAGCAGCAGCAGCAGTAGCAGCTTCTGACAGCGTTTACTAATGACGGTAGCAGTAACAGCAGTAGCAGCAGCAGCAGCAGCAGCAGTAGCAGCTTCTGACAGCGTTTACTAATGACGGTAGCAGTAACAGCAGTAGCAGCAGCAGCAGCAGCAGCA
>NW_014577352.1:298821-299415 GCF_000485595.1 Priapulus caudatus
TATTATTAACTCATACATAATATAATAATAAGGTATTATTAACTCATACATAATATAATAGTAAGGTATTATTAACTCATACATAATATAATAATAAGGTATTATTAACTCTTGATGTTATCGTGAATATATTACGCTCTTCATGCATAAAATAAGAAAGGACTAAATAAGACTAATGCGGGTCAGTTAACCCGTGGGGGCCGTTGTCAGAAACATCATAAAGTTAATGCTAATGTTAATGCTAAGATAACACTTATATTCGACTAATGTTAATATTACGAGAGGAGCGTTGACAGAAACACATCGCAGCTATTAGAAAACTCACGATAACAGGAATTAATAATACATAAATAAGGCTGCTGATTGGATGAGAATCGATCACAAAATTCAAATTCATATTCATTTATTGTACATCACAGTAATTTATGCATATTATGATGGCTAACCACATATAAATAATATTTGATGAAAAACGTTAACGGGCGGCATACTACGGTGACGTTCCTCTTTTCCGAGAAAAACCACGGAGCAGGATACACACGTTGCAGGATACACACGTTGCAGGATACACACGTTGCAGGATACACACGTTGC
>NW_014577352.1:299425-304131 GCF_000485595.1 Priapulus caudatus
GTAAAAAATTGTCATATTCTATATAAAATTTTATGTCACAATATAACTCTTTGGCCCCATCTAGTGTAAAAAATAGTCATATTTTATATAAAATTTTATGTCACAATATAACTCTTTGGCCCCATCTAGTGTAAAAAATAGTCATATTTTATATGAAATTTTATGTCACAATATGACTCTTTGGCGCCATCTAGTGTAAAAAATAGCTATACTAGTACTGACTGTGTTGTACACTCATCATAGTACTACAAACACACACTTTCACATTTCCACTTTGCACAAAATCTTTCTCAAATCACAAGCACATGTGTTTGTATCTAACATATATGTTTATGATTGTATGTGTTTGTATCAAACATTACTAATCGTAAATATTCTGATTTACGGCCAAATGGTATTTTGTTAGCGCTTATTGCGCCCTCTAATGTATTACTATATATACCTTGCGTAATGCTCTGCTTGCGTTAACAATAAATACTTTATTCACAGATATTAACCAGTTAGTGACGTTTCTAGAACGCTTACAATTACAAACGATCTGAACACCAATTGAAAGAAAACAAATCGAAATAGGAATTTTGATAATCAGAGCTATTTAGACTAGAATATAGAAAGGCAATCATGTTTTCTTACAGAGTAGATATTTACTTTGGTACATATATAAATTTGATTGTTTACTTTGTTGAAGCCATTCTAATGAAGTTGAATTGTTATACCAATAACTAGCACTTTCACATTTCGATTTGCACCACTGGATGGTGCCAACCCTGCTTCACACTTCAAAATCAAACGTAAAATTTGACAAAAACAAATGCAAAACACAATTCGTAACGTAACACGTTGTATTATTAAGCATTTTTCTTTCTACAGAAAAACGTTACGGTAGTCACTAACCCGACCGTTGGTCTGTTTCCTTGTACGTACGCTCGCAAAATTTGCAATACAGAGTTGGTGCACCAATGGTCTATTAATTTTACATTACAAAAAATGGCAGCCATTGTTCTAATATTCCGGTTACTTTTTCTCCCCGAGTCGGTAGCCTCCCCCACATTCACTGTCCACCGACAAATTCATTACAGGTAACAAGATTAACCAAAAAAAAACGTTGGCTCAACATTACACCGAGTTTAGGCAGTGGCGCGCCGCAACCCCCCACGCCCCCTACAGGACCACCGGCCGATCTATCCAAACAATTCATTAACGACGGACGCTCACTCGCTTAGAAAGCGAAGAGCAGTAGGAAGGCCATCATGAGACAGAAGAGCCCCATGGCTTCAGAGAGCGCAAAGCCGAGGATGGCGTAGCTGAACAGCTGCTGCTTCAGACTCGGATTTCTCGCATAGCCGATGATGAGGCTTCCAAACACCGTACCGATACCGGCTCCTGCAACAACAACCAGCGGGTTAGACAACAAGGCCAGATCTGCTG
Source organism: Priapulus caudatus (assembly GCF_000485595.1). NCBI lineage: Eukaryota > Metazoa > Priapulida > Priapulimorpha > Priapulimorphida > Priapulidae > Priapulus > Priapulus caudatus. The sequence goes on from NW_014577352.1 coordinate 300,854, forward strand.
GCTACAACCAGTACAAGGGTCAGTTTACAGGGTTTGATATTGAAGTATTTATTTTGAACATAATTTCGACAATAAAGGATTTAAAAGGGCATCTGATTCTGTGTAGTTTCTATTTTGAAATTGGTCGATACCTTGCGATAGCCCGAGATTCGCAAGAAATGGCAGCGGTAATCAAAACTCGAATTGTGCATGTTGTGGTGAACATAGCCAAGTACGAAGGTTTCAACACATGTTGGCGTTACTCTAGACAGTTGCAGCTACTCAAGCAATAACCGCTAATGTAGTATAAAAGTGGGAAAACACGAGACCGGTTGGAAATTATGTTCGAAATAAATCCTTTAAGTTTTCGAGTTATTCCCCCCCCCCACCCCATGCGCAACCTTCGTGGCGTAACAGCGCGAGCCGTTGCACCTCCCTCCCATCCGCACCTGACCCAGCGACTCCGACTGTGGCTGCTCCTGCACCGATGAACTTGGCTGCAGAGTCAATGTCGCGCTGCACAGCGCTGGTCTGGAATCCGCGTGCCTGCGGAAGTCAAGCGGACGCAGCGCAAATTAGTACGACTCATAATCCGTGCGCTGCACCGTCCCCCGATCGTAAGACGTCCGCGAATCACCCATCTACTTAGACTGGCTACATTTGGAAGCAGCTGAAGCTAATCATTGCTGCGGAGGCTGCAAATAGTGGTTTTCTACTCGAAGTGATTCAGAAGAAGCTGCAGCTAATCCTTGCTGTGATAGCAGCAATAACAAGATTCAGTGAGAAAGTCAAGAATTAGACGTGCAGGCATTGTCTAGTTTGACCGACCTATCAACTATATACGATGGGGACATGGTTATGTTACTCAGATCGATATTTCACTCAATTCAAAACATTTTAACCCCATTCATAAAACACCTATAATTTTGCATTTCGATGTGACTTTTGATAGTCACAACAATGTAATTGTTCACAGATGGTGACCTGATATCACCACACAGGCTGAATCAAGCAGGCCCTGGAAGGCTTGCTTTGCGCCTCTAAAATCTCGCGAGAAAAACTACAAATTACACTTGAAAACGTCTGTAGGAACTGAGGAAAGGGTATCAAGATCAAAAGAAGCGTGGCTGTTACATAATGCAGTAGTAGGCTGCTCATAGGAAATTCCACATACTCACCTGGCTCAGAAGAGGCGACAAGGCCATTGAGTTGCTAAGTGGAATATTGAAACCCGATAGCCCATTGTAAGTGGTTAGACTTTGTCCATTCTGAAAAACACATAAAAAAATATTGCGAAATACGGACCAATGTGAAATGAGTGTATAGTATACATGACTTTTGCAACTGATCAAAATTAACTAAGTTCTCTAATGGTCACTGCACTTGTCAATTCAAACAGATAGGCAAGCATGCATTACTTCACCACTACGTGTTTGCTATTAAAAAGGATTCAAGCAATGCTGTGAAGATGCAGGCATCAAATAATACATGACGACGTGACACTATAAAACACACACTAGGATACGAAGCCACAAAACGATACTCCAATCGCAACGAATTACTACCCATTTAACTATTTATAGCCTGGATGCATGCCAAGGTACATTGCTGTATGGTGCGGGACACACACACGCTGCAGAATTATAAACAGATGGTGCTACTGTAATTACCCCTGCGCAGAATGAAGGTGAACTTACTTCAGTGTTGCTCGACGCAAGTGCTTGACTCAGGGGACGTGTTGCTGATAACCGGGAGATGGATCCCTGCAATCAATAACATAAGGAATAAATTAAATAGATTTACAAGAAATTCCCACATGCACTGTATCTACATATATATAAACACTTTTGACTGCACGAAAAATTAAATTGCAGTGTCAGTTATGAAAAAGCTACTTACAGGAGTCAAAATTAGATTTTTATTATGGTATCCATTCGGGATACCAGGTATTGAAATCTGGTCTCCCCCCAAAGATCTCGTATCCCATTTTTTGGATAGTAATTTCAACAATGTTGGTATCCAAAATCTTGAAATATATGCAATAATAGTGTAACTTCCACCGCGTTCCGGATTCACACCAACTGCCGGTTGGTACACGGGATCACTTTCCATGGCGTGTGGGCTTTGCCCGCTTACAATAGCATTTGAAAATTATTAATATGTAATGTAATTATTATATAAAAACATTGAAAACAGATTCACAGATATGCACAGACAAGTACACTGCAGACACTGTATTGTCTAGACGCATAAATATGCTCAACAACCACTACCCCGATTTTGGTGATTTTTTTTTTACTATCCCGGCGGGATACTAAGTATTGAAATCTGGTATCCAACACAAAAATCTACTATCCCGCGGATATCGGGATACCGCTAATTTCGACCCCTGACTTAACACGTTCCCCGCGGATCGACGAGTCATCTCGTGGGAACAATCAAAACGCATCAGCGTTTCAATAAAATTTAATGCTAAATAAATACGAAATCTATTTACTACCAAAGTCTTAATAAGCATTTGGACGGCATTTGCAGGAAATTGTCGGCACCAATAGGTGAAAGAGAGTATAGAAGACTTTGGTAGTAAATAGATTTCGTATTTATTTAGCATTATATTTTATTGAAACGCTCCAAGTGCCTGTGTGCAGGGCGGCAGGTGCATTGTTAACACCGGCAGCGTTGAACGTGTTAAAAAACCTTCGATCCTGCAAGGATGTGCAACGTACCAGAGTCCTAGAAGCAGGTGTCATCAATCGTGCGCAATACATGTTGTCTGTTGCAATCAAAGCTACCAACTCACGCAAGGTTTCTATAAGGAAATCAAATTTTGTATGAGCTACTTCTAGCACATAACTGATAATTTCAATGGCAATAAATCAATTCATTCAGCTGAAGTCAAACGTTGATTGCATGTTGAAACCCCAGTTTTTTAGAACTGTTGTTGCTGACATTGCATACTAATGTCAAGCGTTTTAAACGGAAAACAAGCCAAGAGTGTGAATGGTACAAATGTAGTTTTCTATTTTCCTACATTTACATGTATTATTATAGCCTAGTTATGAACTACAAGTTATAACTGTGACTTCGCCCATTTTATGACTTATCAACTTATGACTCATGACTTGGAGCGCCTTCGTGGCCCAGTGGTTAGGCCACGTATACTGTCCACTGAAGGCTGCGAGTTCAAACCCCGGCCCGGGGCAGTGAATTTTCTCAAGGTGTAAAAACCTGGCTCTCAACATTGGAGACTGTGAATCTCCCGTGGCTCGGCGGTCCCGTCTCCAGTAATACTAAGGCCA
>NW_014577352.1:304994-306405 GCF_000485595.1 Priapulus caudatus
TCGCCGCGACTTTGTCGTTTATCGTTACGGTCGGTCGCTGTCGCTGTAGTGTGTCTTGGCCTTTAGTGTTACAAAGTTTAACCTACACTCAAACCGGCATATTGACATGGTTACAAATGACGATCTCACACTTCAAATATCAATAAAATAGTTTAATACTTTACCGCATATAAATGTACTATTATTGCTTTATCTACCTGCTATATTGACAAATTATGATGATGCGAACTTACACATAAATACTTGGATTCTAACATTGATATTAATATAAAATCTTACCTGGTTTTCAAGGAGGCTCACAGTGCGCAGGCGTCAGAAATTACAACCACGAGTGCCATCTAGCGGGTGCTATTTTAATAATATCTTTACTCTGTATCGCACACAGTGGTATCGCACTGTCAAAGCAGCAGTTTGGGAACCTTTTTGGTACGCATGTGTGTTCTAAAATATAAACAAATGTGCATAAATGATGACAAATATACACTCTATAATTTTAGCTGTAAATCAAACTATCGTACAATACAATACCGTGTAAAAGATCCTCGCCAATGTAGATAGATTAGGATGGGGTATCTAAAATTATTAATATACGGTATTATTATAATGTATAAATTATTATAATGTACGGTCCAAAACTGGACGTAATCTTAGCAGAAGAACTGTTATAGAATTAACGTCGAAAAACGATTCGCGAACGTGATCTGCTAACACCTATATGAGCTGCGACAGTCACGGGCCCTACATTGCAGTGGAGACCATGCCCGTGCCCTACTATAGGCGAAAAATACATATTCCTCAGCAGTAATGCTGCTTTTTTGAAGAATAACTCTATGATATCCAAGTCACCCAACACTATTCTTTATATAAAATACTCTTTTATCGTAAGCGATCATTGTATCACGTGCTTCTTCGACGTGAAATCAAATAAACGGCGTGTAACAGCAACAGTGTTATTACATCACCTTCAAACAAACGAAAAATAACATCGTCTGAATAAATTAGATAAACAATTATTTATGCTGTAAGTGTATAGCAAGTATATGTGTTAATAGGCTAGGTTATACATCATATATAGTAGGGATACATTATAATCGGGGCTGCACATGACGAGCGACTGTCATTGAGTGATTTTTTAAAGCAATCAGTTTTTTTATTTGCTTTATTGCCTTCCAACAAGAAATATGGTGAATGCACAAGTTTTTATTGTAAACGAGAGAGACTGTTAGAAACGAGGGAAATACCCGAGTGAGATTAGCCAAGTGTATTCTGCGTGCCGGTGCACTTGTTGGTGCTGCCGTCTATAGGTGGACATTCATGGTGACCGAGTGATAACGTTTACTGAGTGAAGGAAAGAATGAAAGAAATATATAATATCAGGGGTTAATAATGACAAATTTTGATAAATTTTGAC
>NW_014577352.1:307059-309129 GCF_000485595.1 Priapulus caudatus
AGAGAGAGAAAGAGAGAGAGAGAGAGCCATCGTCTACCGATCCCGCCACCACCCCTCCCCCCGCGCCTTCCGTCACCTCCTGCCTCCTGTGCGTGCCCTTATTGCGTGTACCACCCATTACCGTGTCCTCCGTATCTCCTTCTAAACTCCCATTGCCTCCCTTTCGTGTGTTTTTCCGTTATCTCTCACACAACATAATTCAACCCCTTCCCGTATCGGCCACCATCTACTTGCCCTCTACACCCTTCTTCTATCCAACCTTCCCCTTTCACTAACAATTATCTCATCTCTCCGCCGCATCTCTCTTTCTCCCTTCAGCAGCACTTCAACATCCTCCTCGCTGTTGTACCCTCTAACCTTCCTTTCCCATGAGCATCACTCCACGACAATAAGGAAAAATTAGCACGGGAAGTACTTACTCTACCTCTCTACTTAACCTCTCTCTTCTCCCCCCTCTCTCTCTCTCTCTCTCTCTCTCTCTCTCGTCTCTCTCTCTCTCCTCTCTCTCTCTTTCTTCTCTTCTCTCTCTCTCTCTTCGTCTCTCTCTCTCTCTCTCTCTTTCTCTCTCTCTCTTCTCCTCCTCCTCTTCTCTCTCTCGCTTCCTCTCTTCTCTCCTCTCTCTCTCCCTCTCTTCTCTCTCTCTCTCTCTCTCTCCTCTCTCTCGCTATCCTCTCCTCTATCTCTCTCTCTCTCTCTTCGCTCTCTCTCTCCTTTCTGCTATCTTCTCTTCTTCGTGTCTTCTCTCTTCTCCTCCCTCTCTCTCTCTCCCTCTCTCTCCCGCTTTCTCTCACTCGCTCGCTCTCGCTCGCGCGCTCTCTTCTCAATCTCTCTCCCTCTCTCCCTCGCATATTCTCCTCTCTCTCTCTCTCCCTCTCTCTATTTCTCTCTCCCTCTGTCTCTCTCTTGCGCTCTCTCGATCTCTCCTCCGCTCGCGCGTTCTCTCCCTCGCGCTCTCTCTTCTCTCTCTCTCTCTCTTTCTTCGGCGGACAGCACCCGGCCGCAGCAAGCGGCCAGTAATTATCTGCCGGATGCACGTCGCCAACGACCACGCTACGTCGCAGCCGACGTACTGCCGTGCCGACGTCGCTGCACGCCGCCACGCCGTCTTCCTGTCCGTCGTCGGCGTCGGTCGGCGACGGATGGCAATTTTCGCCGCCGACAATGTGTCTATTAGCGGCCATTAAGCCGTCGGCAGCGCGGACAATCCACACCGTCGCCACGAACGTCGTCGGCTGCCGACAAGCGCCGGATATGCGGTTCCCTCTCATTTCCTTGCCGTCGGCTGGCTCTAATGGAGCATCCGCACGTGTGTGTGTGTGTGTGTGTGTGTGTGTGTGTGTGTGTGTGTGTGTGTGTGTGTGTGTGTGTGTGTGTGTGTGTGTGTGTGTGTGTGTGGTGGTNGAGAGAGAGAGAGAGCGAGAGAGAGAGAAAGACAGAGAGAGAGAGTCACCTAGAGAGCGTCTCTGGGTGAATGCTTACGTGTAATAACCACGCACACAGACATCTAACTACTAATCAAGGCCGATTATTGTCACGTAATTATTATTTTATTAAATCGCGAACGCTCGCGTATATTTACCCGCGCTGACTCGTCTTCTTATGCAAACATCAATTACTCTGGCTCATTGTCCCCATCTACTTCGTAGAAAGCCACGAAGAGCACATATTTTAATAACTGATGAGACAGATGTGGATAGAAGTGAAGAGCGCTCGACTGAAAACCAAACTCTTGAGCCGATGGCAGCTTACATGCATGGCGCTGCACAGATACCATAATAATAATTATATTGGGAGCGCGTTCGAAACGCATTTATAAAGACGGAGCGTAGAATCTTTTTCAACCAGCCTCTCACACACACACACACACACACGCGCGCGCACGCACGCACGCATACACACACAGACACACGCACACACGCACACGCACACGCACACGCGCACACACACACACGCACGCACGCGCTCGCACACACACACGCGCGCACGCACGCACGCACTCAAGCACGCACACACACACACACACACAGACACACGCACACACACACGCACGCACGCGCTCGCACACACACA
>NW_014577352.1:311076-312628 GCF_000485595.1 Priapulus caudatus
GTATATGTAGATATGTAGAGATATAGAGATATATATATATATATATACACAGCACACTTATGCGCGTATTCGCCTCATATGTATAAATATAGCAACACTCAGGAAACTGTTTGACAAGTTTAGTGTTAAGGTAGAACGGTGTTGTAGATGAAACGCGTGCAAATCCACCGGCGAGCGTTGGGAACAAGTAAAATACCTTTGCTGTGTCGCCGTGCGGTTTGTATTTTTATTTATCGATGGAAAAGGATCGAATGTTGTATAGATATGTTTCAGAAACCGAGGTTGCTGCTGTAACATACATGGTTGGTAACTATAGTTAAAGGTGGTTACCGTGACGACTGGGAGAAGCCCGAGCGAAGTCTGGTCTTTGCCAAAAAAAATCACACTAAAGAATAGCCAATTAAGGGTGTGCCAGGAAAGACTTGCTTGCAAAAAAATGCAAGGAAGGATGTACAAGTTAGCAGCTTATCATTATGTTGTCACTTGGAATGTGGATTCCGAGGCGACATTGCAATGTCGAGGCAAATTTCTCGACAAAAAACGCTTTTTTGTTTCATGAGAATTAAAGAACACACACACACAGCACACACGCACACATACACACACACACACACACACACACATACACACACCGCCAGCACACCACACACACCTCCCCGCACCACCACCCACCGCCACCCACACACACAACACCACACACACACACACCACTCGCGCCACCCCACCGCGCCCGCCGCCGCCCGAGCACACCACACCGGCACCACCACACACATACACACCACACACGCGCACACACCCAACACGCACACCGCCCACCGCACCATAGCACACCCCACACACCACAGCACACAACGCACCGCGCGCCGCGCCGGCACACTACCCCCGCCTACACACACACACAGGCCCCCAGCACGACGACACCCGCACACCACACGCCAGCGCACCATAACACACCCCCGACACACCCCTCACGTAACAACGCGCGCGCGCGCACACACACACACACACACACACACACACACACAGACAGACAGCACACACGCACACACACACGCACACACACACATGCGGTATCTAAACAAGTCTGTTTACCATTTCCTCTTCGTCACATAGGTGTACGTGTGACACGCGTGATCCAATAGTGACACCACGGGCGGTATAGACGGGCGGAATAATTACTGTCTGCCTACGGAGATAAGAAGGAAATGAAGCGACGGAAGTTGACAGCGACGACTCATCAAGATTTTCACCCCACGTACACAACCCGCGGTAAGGAGACCTTCACGTCAACATCACACAGAGAAACCACAGAATGCGTGTTACACGGAAGGCATTGCGTACCTGGCAATACCGGTGCGTGCGTGCATGCGTACGATGCGTGCGTGTACCAATACCGGTGCGTGCGTGCATGCGTGCGATGCGTGCGTGTACCAATACCGGTGCGTGCGTGCATGCGTGCGATGCGTGCGTGTACCAATACCGGTGCGTGCGTGCATGCGTGCGATGCGTGCGTGTACCAATACCGGTGCGTACACTGCGCACCTGCCAATAC
>NW_014577352.1:314969-317787 GCF_000485595.1 Priapulus caudatus
ACACACACACACACACACACACACACACACACACAAATACCCTCCCCACCCCCACATACACAGACGTACACACACACAGATACACTAACACACACGCACACACACGTACACACACACACACCACACATACGCACGCAGAGACACACACGTACATACACACACGCACATACGGATATCTTATTTTCATCCTCCAATCACAAGTCGGAGCAATTCCTCTGTTTAGACGCATGTTAATATACTAGTGGAAATTTTTTATTTTTGAACCATTTCATTGTTTCAACCTTATTTTACCAACTTAAAGATAACCACACTCAATAAATTGTTTCTATACTATTAGTATAGATATCCCCGAATCTTTTGAGCTATTTCTTGAATAAATTGGATATGTATTATTGAAATTATACCCAAAACTCAAAAAATGGTGTAACAAAATACTCGTTAACCCGCCAGGGGCGCTGTACGCCACCAAGTGGCGCTGTTCAATTGGCTTTCTATCAGTAAATCTTTAGGACCTATTGTATTATGCGTGTGTAAAGTTGTACAACAATTGTAACCAAAAGTGCACAATGTGCCCATTTTTGTGTGCTTATCCGTTGGACTATATAAGAGGTAGAACAAGTAAAATGTAATAGAATAAGTACAGCAGATGGCAGGCACGATAGTAACCATGGTGCTGTTGGGTGTACGTGGAGAACACAACGGGAGAAAACAGCGGGCTGTTGCTGCCGGAATCACCAATCAACCAACCATGGGCCTCCTAGCAAGCGATCAATCATGGTCTTTCTAACAAATGACTAATCGTGGGCCTCCTAGCAATCGACCAATTGTGGGCCTCCTAGAAATCGATCAATCGTGGGCCTCCTAGCAATCGACCAATTGGGGCCTCCTAGTAATCGACCAATTGGGTGCCTACTAGCAATCGACCAATCAGAGGCCTTGTAAAAACTGACCAAGCAGGAGCCTTGTAGCAGCCGCCTAATCAGGAGCCTCGTAACAGCTGGCCAATCAGGAGCTTTGTAGCAGCCGACCAATCAAGGGCCTCCTAGCAGCCGACTAATCAGGGGCCTCCTAGCAGCCAGCCAATTAGGAGCATCGTAGCAGCTGACCAATCAGGGGCCTCGTAGAAACCGATCAATCAAGAGCCTTGTAGCAGCCGACCAATCAAGAGCTTTGTAGAAACCGGCCAATCAGGAGCCTCGTAACAGCCGACCAATCAGGAGCCTCGTAGCATCCGACCAATCAGGGTCCTCTTAGCAACCGACCAATCAGGAGCCTCATAGCAGCCGGCCTATCTGGAGCCTCGTAGCAGCCGACCAATCAGGGGCCTCGTAGCAGCTGGCCAATCAGGAGCCTCGTAGCAGCCGATCAATCGTGGGTTGATCGATCAATAACAAAATTATCAAGTTATATGAAAACGACTTACTTTGTGCATTTTTCCACAATGTGAGGCGAGGCAACGTCTTCCTACAAGGTGTCGCTAGTAAAATTGACACTTGATTTACGTCGCCTGAAAAAAGAACAAAGTCATTTAAGACAAAACTATATATTAAACACCAGCTTGCTCCCTTGCCTGCAACCGACTACATTAACGGTTAACGTCGACTGCTTCGCCATGTACACTGACAGCCAACACTAACTAACGCTACATAAACCTAAGCTGCCTAAACCTATTCTGTCTAACCTAAACTGCCGAAACCTAAACCTAACCTAACACACGCGCGCGCACACCATAACGCGCACACACGCATCTCTCTCTCTCTCTCTCTCTCTCTCTCTCTCTCTCTCTCTCTCTCTCGCTCGCTCTCTCTCTCTCTATATATATGTGTGACAGCTGCTTTAACAGTACTGTAGCTGCGGCTGTGACGCTACCGCACGCTGAACCTGCAACTGATGTGAAAGAAGAAGCGGAAAGAAAAAAAGAGAGCGTGTGCGTGCGAGAGAGTAAACTGAGTTACGACTCTGTCGACGCAAAGGTGGCGAGCGCGCTGCCGGCGGCGGCAACACGACACGTCGTCGGCTTAACGACGCGTCTTGTCGCCAGCCACAGTCGCAGCAGACGACAGTTTTTCGCGCGATATCGAATTACGCGCGCACTTTGCAGATGATAATCTTTCGTGTCTACGTAATTAAACAGGAGCTGGGCGCGCTGCAGGCGGCAGATAACGAAGTCAGTGCATGACGAAGTATTTTTAAATCCGATAGTTAATTTTCGCGCAGAACTTAAAAGAATGCTAAGTTAGCAATTGAGTTTTAGCGCTCGCGGGCAACGCGGCAACATGGCCGCCGCGGGTAGTCACGTGATTGACACGTCATCACGCCAAGCAGACGCCGCGAGTGGGCGACCTCACAGTCTGACTGTGAGAGTTTATGCTAGAGTCATTAGCTGCTGCATGTTTGTACTAAACATGACATCTCTTAATACCTGACTATAATAGGTTGATAGCAGCTGCAATCAAATCGTGAATGAATAGGATTGTGATAATTCTTATAAGAATCTCTTCCATTCATGGAATCTCTCGTTTCCTGATGAAAAAAAAAACGAATTTACGCACGTAACTGACGTGAAACATTTGCCATATTTTTCGTTTCTGTGAGATGTTTTTGATAAAGCTGCAAGATTCTTCAAAGAGAATTTATTTTAGCAAAGAATAATCTTCCCGGTCACGATTACACGATCCGATAACGGATAGTTTTATGTCAATAAAATCAAAGTAATAAAATATATCGCTGAGCTTTACGATTGGGTTGATAGCGGGCCCTCGGTCGAAGATATAATGGCATTAAATCTTAATTAATTAAAACACGCTTACGCACGCAC
>NW_014577352.1:318270-318772 GCF_000485595.1 Priapulus caudatus
TCTCTCTCTCTCTCTCTCTCTCTCTCTCTCGCTTTCTCTCTCCCTTTTTTCATCATCCCTCTCTCATCTGGCTCTCCCTATCCCGTCTCTATCCCCCCTTAATTGCCCCCCCCCGCTCTTTTATATGCTTTGCATCTTCTTCTCCTCTTCTCTACTCCTTTCCATTCCTTTCCTCCTTCCTATCTCTCCCGCTCAGTCTCTTGTTCTCTATCTACGACGAATGGATGAATGTCTTACTGGGTGATAGGGAGCGTCGATAAAGCTGGTGCTACTGTGAAAGATTGATGCACTTATTCATTATTCACGATCTCACGTTACGGGCCATCGTCCGGCTAGTTATCCTGAAACTAACCGCTTCACTTGCCCAAAGGATAAACTTTATTGCAAAATTAATCGCGCAACGATGTTTGCGTGTGTGGCATACACATACACACACGCGCGCACGAACGCACGCACGCACACACGCGCGCACGCACGCACGCACGCACACAAGCGCGCACGT
>NW_014577353.1:0-7844 GCF_000485595.1 Priapulus caudatus
ATGATAGTGTACTGTGGCTCTCTGATAGTGCACTGTGGCTCTCTGATAGTGTACTGTGGCTCTCTGATAGTGCACTGTGGCTCTATGATAGTGTACTGTGGCTCTCTGAGAGTGCACTGTGGCTCTATGATAGTGTACTGTGGCTCTCTGATGGTGCACTGTGGCTCTATTATAGTGTACTGTGGCTCTATGATAGTGTACTGTGGCTCTATGATAGTGTACTGTGGCTCTCTGATAGTGTACTGTGGCTCTATGATAGTGTACTGTGGCTCTATGATAGTGCACTGTGGCTCTCTGATAGTGTACTGTGGCCGTATGATAGTGTACTGTGACTCTATGATAGTGTACTGTGGCTCTATGATAGTGTACGCTGGCTCTATGGTAGTGTACGCTGGCTCTATGGTAGTGTACTGTGGCTCTCNAGAAAACATGATATTTGGCTCTGGTTCGAACGCGCGATGCTATAAGAAGATGTGTTTGCGACGTTGGTGATGCGAGCACGTAGCACGAGCGCGAGCGCGAGCACGAGGTATGCATGATGGATCACCAACGCAAACTAGTTACACAAGCAACTAGAAGAGGGCACTACGGAGAGTGCATACCTCCGCGAGCATTCAACATGCATGTTCTCGCTGGTGGCGGCTGCTGACTGACTCGCCTCTGCTGAACTCGCCGCTCCTGGTGCTGCTGCTGACTCGCCACTTCACATGACGATACGCGCTATGATCTCGCGGTGGCTACAAACGCAGCCGCACGCACGCAGGCAGCACGCGACGCACGCAACCAAACACCGCACACACACACAAACCGATTACATGACCTCCGTTGGCAACTCGTTGCGCGAGTAATCATCATTGAACAGTTCATCTGCGTGTTTTTTTCTTCAACGACAGAGATAGAGAAAGATTTAATGACCTCTCAAGCGATTATAAAAATTTATTCAATGTTTATTATTTCTACCCTTACGTTACATTAGCTCTTGTGTTTTACGTTACGTTCCTTGCATTCCTTGCGTTAGCTTCGTCTACGTATGTCACGCGTTACGTCTACGTTATCGTTACGTTACGTTACGTTTTGTTACCTGCGTTACGTTATTCCGCAGTTACGTACGTTATGGTCCGTTCGTTTAGTTAGCGTTACCTGCTTACGTTATGTTACGTTATGTCCCGTTACTTTATGCATATTAGCATTATGTATGAGAAATGTGTAGAGCTAGACTAATCGGGGTATCATTATGTATAGTATTAGCATTTATGATATATATAGTGTGCGTTTGTGCGTGCGTGCCGCATATACATCCGTGCGCGTGCTTAATTACTCATTACTCATTAACATATCGCTAATTTTGCTCACATCCTTTGCTTGCGCGTTTGCCGCCACTGACAGAATATATACACGATGAAAGCAGCCAGCGCTTGGTAATCGTTGAGATTATTTACTCCTGATAACCATACATATATATTTATACACAGTATACATATATAATCACACATACACAGTATCAAAGGGCTAATAAATACTTTATTTATTAGTTTATTATTATATTTATATTATTATTATTATATATATATATATATTATCAAGAGCTAAAAAATAGGTATTTATTAGAGCTCTCTTGATATTATTATTATATTATTATATATATATATATATATATTATTATTAGTTTATTTATTATTTATCAGGTATTTATTAGCTAATGACAGTATACATATGTATAACCATACATATATATATATATATTTATACACAGTACATATAATCATACATATATATTTATACATAGTACTATACATATATATCAGGGGGTAATAATGACAAAACGTTATTATTAACCCCTGATATATATACATGTAATCAATCTAATGTATCAATGTAATCGATGTAATGTATCAATGTAATCAATCTAATGTATCAATGTAATCAATCTAATGTATCAATGTAATCAATCTAATGAATGTAATCCTTCTTGTAAATCGCCATCTAATCATGGTAATCCCTTCTTATAAGCGCTCTCACTGTAAATCATAAAGGTTTCTAACACCAATCATAAGGTAATATATATAATATTCTACATTCTAACACAGCTCCACGAGGTCAGTGACATGTCAAGTCATTCTCTATAGAAACTGACACCGTGTCCTATAGAAGAAGCAGCACAATATAAGTATATATTAATAATATGTATATATTATAATAATAATTAATATATATATGTATATCAATTATATATATATAATATATAAGTATATAATAATAAAAAATATATATATATATATATATAACGTAATATAGGCTCTACCAGCACAAATAGGATTGCAGAAAAAACAACGAACCTGTTCAGCGACTGCTCGACAATGCCATGACACTCACCACGAGCGCCCTCTATATGCAAACAATCGCCGCGGAGGAAGGTTTGTAAGGCGACGTAAAGCGATGAAAGAAGCGGCTGGATTGCTGACGACGAGCTGGCGGCGCGGTGCGTTTAGAGAGAGAGTAGGGGAGAGAGAGGGGCGAGGAGAGAGAGAAGAGAGAGAGAGAGAGAGAGAAGAGAGAGAGAGAGAGCGAGAGGCGAGAGCGAGAGCGAGGGGATGAGAGAGAAGAGAGAGAAGAAGAGAGAGAGAGAGAGAGAGAGAGGCGAGAGATGCGAGAGAGCGAGAGAGCGATGAGAGCGAGAGCGAGAGCGAGAGAGAGAGAGAGAGAGAGAGAAGAAGAGAGAGAGAGAGAGCGAGAGAGAGAAGAGTAGAGAGAGTGAGAACCAAGGTTCGCCCCGCCCCGCGCCGCGCCCGCCCCGGCGCGCCGGCGCCCCCCCGCGCGGCGTTTCACATCTGGAATTGGAGGAGAATGAAGAAATACGTGAAGAAAGACTCCGCTCAGCTGAAAAAGGAGAAGGATGCCGTGGCGTCACTTGCTCAAATGGCCATGACGATGGCACAACGGAGTGGAGTCTGCAGGTGATCTAATTACAAGTGAGAAGATGAAACCGCGGACCTATAGTGGATAACGCCTTCGTCAGTGAGAAGAGTGAGAACGCCGGACCTTAGTGAAACGGCGCAATTTGTACAGTGAGAAGGTGAAACGGGCGCGGAGCCTTAGTGAATACCCTTTGTACAGTGAGAAGGTGAAAACCCGGACCTTATTGAGACTCGGCCTTCCAGTACAGTGAGAAGGTGAAGCCTGAATGCTTAAATGAAGCCACATTAACTGTGAGAAGGACATCTCCTTGGGTGATGATGAACATGTGAAAGACGCTGGAGTCCGACGCCGCAATCGGGAACCACTCGTCATACTTGCTGAATGAAAGACCCACCTGTTTTTGTTATAAAATACAATATAATATTATACAAAATGTCAAATAATTTACCGTTCTGCTGTGGCTGCTTGTATTGTGTGGAGGTCAATCCGGGCATAGGTAGGGACCCTATAATAGTGAGCGGTAAATGGGCCAGGACATTCAAATGTACAAGCGGCCCGAGAAGGAAGCGTCACGCAGCAGGGGAGGGAGCGGAGTATTGCACGACAGTTGGAGGCGAAAGAAGCAGGAGAGGGGAGGCGTGCACGCGGGGAGGGATGAAAGAAAAAGAGAGAGGCAGGAACAGAGAGAGAGGAGGAGGAAATAGTTGAGTTAGGGAGTAAGTTGAAAAGCGGGAAGAGGGACCGAGCTGCACAGAAAGAAGACAAGAGAAGGACGCAAAGGCAACCAAACGAGGAGGGAGTGGAAGTGGAAAGCCACACGATGAAGAAGACATGAAGCGAGCGTGGCGCGGGAGAAAAGACATAAACGGAGAAAGGAAACGACGGAGAAAAACAATTGGCTACATTCTGTACGCCGTGCGGGGTGTGTCTGTTGACTGTTTGCTATGTTGAGTATTAGTTTTATTACCAACTTGAGGGCATAGATAGAGATCTACTTATCTGTACATCGAGATATCTCTATTTATCAGACTCTTGTATTACTGTCACCTGCATGAGAGTGCCGGTAGGGGGTTCTGGTCTCCCCTTTGGCGAAAAAGCAATAGATCGTGTCCGAAGGGCGCGAGTGGGGCACGCAAGCGTAACGGTCATGAGGCTTTCTGCTCATTAATCACCTCCTCCTTGAGGAACGTTGGCAATCTCTCGGGGATCTTTCATTGAGTGCCTAGCCATAGAAATTTCCCGTCTCCTCCCTCGTTCTCTCGTTCCCGTTCTCGCTTTCACTGCTGCACTTCATTGTCCCGCACCGTGACCTCTTCGTTCTTTCGCTCCCTTCCCTCTCCATTTGCACTGCCCACTTATTTTATCTTTGATTTTGTATCTCACATGCATTCTCCCATATCTCAAATTGTCTGCGCTCTCTCTTCTCTCTCTCCCCATCCCCTCTCCCCTCTCCTGCCTCGCCCTCCTCTCCCGCTCTCCCCGCGCTGCTCCGCCCTCTCTCCCCTCTCCTCTATGGTGGATTTAAGCCTTGGTGTTGATCAGCTGACGCGGCAGTACGGAGACCAGTGGCTGTGTGGTGATGATCTGTGCTAGCATGTCTTCCCTCTCCTCCCTCTCCCCCTCTCCTCCTCTCCCCCTCTCGCCTTGCCATTGCCCCCTCTCCCCCCTCTCCCCATCTCTCTATGGTTGCATTACCTTAAGTGTTGATAGCCTGACGGCGCGCAGTAACGAGAGCCATGCCGTGCGTGATGATCTGTGCCCTAGCATGTCTGCTCCCCCTCTCCCGCTTCTCTCCTCTCCCTTACCTCTCCCCCTCCTCCCCCTCTCCCCATGCATCTGCCACCTCTCCCCTCTCTCTTATGCGTGGGCATTAACTTGGTGTTGATAGCTGTGACAGCGCAGTAGGAGACCATCAGCCGTTGGCTGTGGAGCTCGCGCTAGCATGCTATCGCCCTCTCCCCCTCCCTCCTCCTCTCCCCTTCTCCCTCCCTCTCGCCACTGCTACCCCTTCCTCTCCCCCTCTCCCCCGTCTCCCCCTCTGCTCTATGGTGCATTACGCTTGGTGTTGATAGCCTGACCGGCGCAGTCAGGAGGGACCATCCGGCTGTGGTGATGATCGTGTGCCAGTCCCCGGTACGTGTCTTCCTTTTCCGCCCTCCCTCCCGCTCTCTTCTCCCTCCTCTCCCCCCTCTCCGCCCTCCGTCCTCCTCCCTCTCCCCGCTCTGCCCCTCTCCCCTCTCCCCTCTCTCTATGTGCAATTACCTTCGGGTTGATAGGCTGAGCGCAGTCAGCGAGACCATTGCCGGTGGTGATGATCTGTGGCGAGCAATGATGAGAGTGTTAACGACATCCCCCAGTCCCATGCGCTGCGTCGAGCGTCGTGGATGGAGCGTGTAGGCGGTGAGCACAGCCCATCGGAATGTGCTCAGCTACACGCAGAAGTAGACGCTTGTCAGCAGTCGCGCGGTACGTCGGTCGACCGGGCGCCCCCGACGACGCGGCACTAGACGCACGTGCTCGCAGACGCAGCCGACGGAAGACGCGCAAGCATGTGGATGGCGGCTCTCGACGGCGAAAGCGCCGCACTGCGCGGCGGCATGTCGTACGGTCCGTCATCGGCGCGCCGGCGGCGCGGACCGTCGTCCGGCCGGCGCGGCGCTGTGGTCGGCCGACGGGGTCCATGCTGGTGGGCGGCCACCCGCGTGCATGGACGCGCAGCACGACGCCCTCGTGCGCGGGAACGCGGCCGACCGACCGCCGCCGCGACGCCGCCGCCGCCGCCGTCCTGCCGCGACATGGCGCTGCTGTAGCTGTCGAGCATGCGCGAGTAGCCCTTGACGCCGTGCGTGACGCGGTCGAACTGTCGGCCCAGCAGGTGGCAGAAGGTGCACATGAAGAGCGGGACGAGGAAGTAGACGGCGGTGCAGACGATCGTGGCAACGTGGACGACGACCGAGCCGGCGGTCGACTGTAGTGGCCACACCATCGCCTGCATGGATCACCGGTGTATTCAGATTAATACTAGTGTATTACTAGTTTAGTTACAGTCAGACTACTAGTGTGCGTGCGTGCGTGCGTGCGTGCGTGCGTGCGTGTGTGTGCGTACTCTTTAAATCCGTTATTTCTACAACAGAGTTTACTTCGGAAATCTCTCTTCAGCAGAACTGGTAACGAATCAGAACGCAGCCACCATGCACGCATAGCGTCCAAGACAAACACATCAAATACGAAGGTGTTGAAATGTTATTTGAGTTTTAAGCAGACGTTTTGTGTATAAAATTCCGCATGCCACATTCCTTTACCATGCATTAAGCAAATTTATCCGATGTAATTGTAAACTAATTTTGGAATGAGAAGGCGAATGTACATATATATATATATATTACATGTATATATCTGAACACAGAAGCGAAGCTCGCTGGCGTCAATCTTCTAAACAACTATGAATAGTTAGTATAGTGAGTGAGCTCGTCATCGTGGTGTTAGCGTGTGGTATACAATAGTAATGACTAATGACATGCGCTATCCAGGCACCGCCACCACAAGCCGCTGCGGAGGTGGGGTGCAGGTGGGGCATCAATTGTTTTCACAATAGCTCCAGTTTTCATTTGACACGATTGTATGACCGCCCTGGGAAATGTGGTTGCTGCAGGGTTGTTGTCGTTTTTGGGATATATATATATATTAGTGCTGTAACGATAGCAGGCAAAGGCCTCTCATTCGATCCACTCGTTCTCCGATATTTGGCCTCTTCGATATCGATTCCTACTCGATTCGATTGCAAACATAATTGAATGTTATCGTAGTTATTTATATATTTCATATTTTGCAAAATAAATTATTAGAAACTTGCCAATGGAATAAGCTGTACTTGTGAATAGCCTAGGATCGTAGAGAGTAATATACATACACTGCACAGTCGCTGAAATAACATTGTGAGGATAACACAGAGCCATATAAGTAGTGGGATTTATATTCTCTGGTAACACCACAGTAGGGAGGGGATAGGGGTAGTGCGGGGCCTTGGATAGTTGGAGAGGGGAAGAGGAGGAGAGGTGGTAGTGCGGGGAGAGGGTGGAGTGGAAGATGGACGGGGGAACGAGAGGATGTAGTGAGGGGGATGGGGGCGATCGAGAAAAGAATCTCGATCAGAATTCGATTTTCGTGATGCGTTTCAGCCTAATATATATACGTATAATTATATAATATATATAATATATATCAGTATATAATATATATAAATATATAC
This sequence comes from Priapulus caudatus, assembly GCF_000485595.1. Lineage (NCBI taxonomy): Eukaryota > Metazoa > Priapulida > Priapulimorpha > Priapulimorphida > Priapulidae > Priapulus > Priapulus caudatus. Next base: position 7,166 of record NW_014577353.1, read on the forward strand.
TATGATATAGATAGAGAGGAGAGAGAGAGAGAGAGGAGAAGAAGATGGAGAGAGAGACGAGAGAGAGATCAAATTATACCAACGCTTCGTTCTAATATATAAAATCGTTCGATGTTGTAATAGCTGATAAGGGACGACTATTAAAATTTTATAATTGTGATTGTGAATGTTGAACAGTGATGTAGTAGTATAATTATACTGGTTACGCGTGTACAGTGATGTAGCATATGCACGTGTAAAATGACGTAGCATATACGTGTGTACAATGACGTAGCATATGCGTGTGTACAGTGACGTAGAACGTATACACGCGTACTAGTGACGTACCTTGTTGAATATCTGCGCGGGCTGCAGCGATGTGAGCAGCACGATGGCGAGGCTGTGTGCGAGCACGTAGACAGCAAAGACGCTGCAGATGATGCGCACCTCACGCCCGCCCTGCCGCCAGAACACCTCCGTCTCCCGCACACACGCCTCGTCGCGCTGCACGTCGCTGCCCCAGTCGGCTGTGATGCCGACGACGTCGTCGGTGAAGGCGGCGGAGAAATCAAGCGCGAAATCAATGATTATGTTTCGGTAGCGGTGGGTGGGGGAGAGGGAGAGGAAGAGGAAGGGGAGGGGAGGGAGGAGGGAGGGAGGAGGAGGAGGAGGAGGAGGAGGAGGAGGAGGAGGAGGAGGA
>NW_014577353.1:10636-16249 GCF_000485595.1 Priapulus caudatus
CCTACCATACCATACACACCATCCCTACCATACCTACCATACCATACACACCATCCCTACCATCCCTACCATACCATACACACCATCCCTACCATCCCTACCATACCATACACACCATCCCTACCATACCTACCATACCATACACACCATCCCTACCATACCTACCATACCATACACACCATCCCTACCATGGTATGGTATGGATGGTGTATGGTAGGGATGGTGTGTATGGTATGGTAGGTATGTTAGGGATGGTGTGTATGGTATGGTAGGTATGGTAGGGATGGTGTGTATGGTATGGTAGATATGGTAGGGATGGTGGGTATGGTAGGAATGGTAGGTATGGTAGGGATGGTGTGTATGGTATAGTAGGGATGGTATGGATGTGTATGGTATGGTAGGAATGGTAGGGATGGTGTGTATGGTATGTACCATACCATACCCACCATCCATACCATACCTACCATCTCCACTATACCCATCATCCATACCATCCCTACCATACCTACCATCTCCACTATACCCACCATTCCTACCATACCTACCATCTCCACTATACCCACCATCCCTACCATACCTACCATCTCCACTATACCCACCATCCCTACAATACCTACCATCTCCACCATACCCACCATCCATACCATACCTACAGTGATGAAAACTTACCAAAAAATGTAGTAGCCAGCTGGGCCCCTAAAGTACAAATATTAGGGGCCCAGCTCAAATTTTAGGGGGCCAGCTTATACCACAAAGCGCCGAAGTTTGGGATTCGTCTTCTTGGAAATTGACATTAAAATGGCGCTCTATTGTGCACTCTGAGCATGAAAATTCAGAGCAAATCTTTTGAGAAAAGAACTGCAAGTCTTTTTTGCAAACGGTGCAAAGTCTATGAAAATACATGATGTTACTTCAATAGAGCGACAGAGTCGGGCGGTTTCCGATGAAACGTGCACGACAAGTGGCCAATACAAATATTTATTTAGGGGACTCCGTACTATACCTTAGTCACATGCACTTGGGACAGAGTCAGTAAAAACTGAAAATAATATGAACGAACATTCACAAATAGGCCCTATAGTCAAGTTCACTATGTCCAGATATTAAATTTCGTGAACTTTTTGGGGGGATTTGCGAACCTAGACATTTTTGGAATCTGTATAGTAATATAGGCAATCAGAAAACCAATGTTTACAATTTGTCGGAAGCATGCATGGCGGCCATCTTGGATTTTCGATACGGCCGCCTTCAAAATGGGTGTTTCTCAATATCTGAGCATCCAGGTGGCCTAGAGTCATGATTTTAACGGCTAAACATGCATTTTCAGGGGTGAGGAAGCCAGTGGTACAAAGTAAAATAAGCTAAACATAACCACAAAGTGGCCATCTTAAATTTTCAAAATGGCTGCCTATTTTTTCACTATTTTTTTTCTGGAAATGACTATTTTTTCTTTATTTTTGTAACCCTTTCACTGCGGGTCCCGGCCGTGGCCGGGACATCGTGCATGACCCCCCCCCCCGATGCTGATGCTGATGCGGGATGCTGATGTTCCCGGAGAGCTGATAGCACCACCTCTGATCATAGGTGATGCACAAAGTCTATCGGTCACCCCATACAACGTAGATGTGCTGCACTGTGACAAGCCCAAGCCGAAGCCAACCCAGAGGACAGAGGACTTCACCATCAACGAGGTGGAAGTCTCTGGCTCATATCAGCTGACACAGCTGGGATTGGCTGTCGCCTCTTTTCTATCCAGGATGAAAGACGGCAGATATTCCAGCAAGATTCCTGGTTGGGCAGGCTACAACTCACTGCTGTCTACAAGCCAGTCCGTGACCAAGGTTGGAGCCTTACCACTACTGCCAGAGGTGGCACACGAATGGCCGACCCTACTGACTGATCATGCAAGCAAGTCAGCTGAGGTACTTGGCAGATGGTGAAGATCATCCGACGGCCATTTCATTTGACATGGCTTTTTACGAAAACGTGGTGCAACTGCTAGATGCCAGGCCTGACTTGAAGCACACAGTTGTCCCCAGACTGGGCGAACAACACGTCGTCATGGCTGCTCTGCAAGCTCTTGGAGCCTCCATGGAAAACTCCGGCATAGATGATGCCTGGATGGAAGCTGATGTCTATGGTTCTGCCACAACAAGACAAATCCTGAAATGCACACACTACAAGCGTGCTCTCCGTGCCCACATCTATTCATATGTAGCACTCTATGAGATGGCACTGGAGGAGTTCTTCACGGACAACCCACAACTGAAAGACATCTGCTTAGAAGCAACGGAGGTAGTAGAAGCTGCCTGCTCTGAGGGGAACACATGCACAAAGGCTGAATCCGTGAAACATGTATGCTGCCAAGTTGATACACCTTGAGAAGCTGGGAACAGCAGAACCGCCCGATGAAGATCAGCAGCAGCAGCTGCATGATGCAAGTATTCTGCAGCGTGATGCAGTGGATCCAGAAACCATGGACTGCACACCCACTGAAGATCCTCATCCAAGTCGAAAAATTGCACTGGTAGACGGTATGGTGGTCGTGCAGAAGCTAACAAAGAAGCCAGCCACGATAGTGACAGTCAAAGACCTAAGTGAATGTTTCAATACCAGACTGATGTCTCTCACAAGAGACTGTGATGAGATCATTCTGGTGTTTAACACATACAAGGCTGATTCCCTGAAGAGTACCACAAGGGAGAAACGGAGACAAGGGAAGGATCCGATCTAATATCAGATCAGAGATGACACCAGCATCAAGCACAGCCCAATGAGCCGGTTCCTTTCCCACGACAAAACGAAGGCTGATCTGACTGAGTATCTGGCAGCAAAAACCCTGGAGTACAACCAAGACTCGTCAAAGCTGGTTATCGCATCTGCCGCAGGGCATACTAGGAGCAATGGCGAGCTGCTAATCGAGGACAACAATCACGAAGAGGCGGACACACTGCTGATCTACCGTGCAGTGCTGGCATCACAGAGGAACCCACCTGATGCAGAGTTGGTGGTCTTCTCCCCAGGCACTGATGTTCTGGTGCTGGTCATAGCACATTATGACCTGCTGAGAAACACGTCCATGTCGATGGCTTCCGGAGTGGTCCAAGTGCAGCCAATATGGACAGATCTAGGTCCAGAAAGAGCAAAGGCTTTGCCAGCCTTCCATGCATTCACGGCGGCAGACAACACTGGGAGGTTCTCTCACATAGGCAAGGCAACCTAGCTGCAAGTCTACCTCAAAGCAGGCGGAGAAGTCATCAATGCTCTACAGATGCCTTCAGATCAGTGTTCGAAAATCACGTCGACTCGTCGGCCCGCCGCCAACAGTTTCGATGCCGGGCCTACAGCTTCTTGATAAAACAGGCCCACTGATCCTACAGCTATTTGATCACCGAAAATTCAAAACACTGAGAAACTGTCAACTGTAGAAATCACCTAACCCTACCACTACCTCTAACTCTAAACCGACTCGGCTATCTTATATATGCGTGTAGTACCCAATTAATCTATGGTGTATAACCATTTGCTTTCAATATTTTGCATCTGAACTGACAATCAATCCCAACCAACTGGTGTAGGCTAGCTGGCACAATAATGTTAATTTTCATACTTCAAATCCGAGTGTTTTCTAGCTCATCAAGAAATCTTAATCGTGAATTAAATCGTGAATTAATTTCCAACAGCATTATTACGGGGCAGGTAACCCAGTCTAACACGAGGTAGAGTAGACTGGTACACTTACCGACCACTCCTGCCATTGTATTTTGTGTACATAACACTAGGGGTAGAGCCCACAATAACAAAATACAAACAGTGGACATAGCCAAAGGCAAATGGTAAGTCAGATCCAGAACAGTATTGTAAAGCTGTCGATAGTAAAACTACATAATACAAATGAGTAAAATGATATAAGAAGATTTACAGTACCAGTATAGTTGGTATGTATATGCAGTGTTGGAAATAAGACAAAAATTCCATCCGGTCCTGATTAATTTTTTTTTTAAATCCGCAATATAAGCTACAGTAATTTTCTTGAAAATTAGCCAGTCCTGCTTCAAAAGTAGCCAGCCCTGCTGAAAAGTTACCAGTCAGGGACTTTGGGACCAGCTGCTATTTCCAACACTGGTATACGTCAGGTTTTCTGATTTATGAGAGGTGAACTCGATTTGGAACCAGCAAACCAGCAAGTTCACCCCTACATTTTGGTATTTTTATTCCATTATTATTTTGAATTTTTCGATGGCTTTGCCCATGCAAAACAAACATTTTCACCCCACATGCAGTGCTTCAAATTTACACACAGAGTGTCCCAGATTGCATCTCAGAGCTTCTACAATTCAAAAATATTCCGGGGGGCATGCCCCGGACCCCCCTAGCACTGAGCAGCACCCCATGCCGTTTTTCTGACAAGGAATGGTTTTGGTGCAAAACAAATGCTTGCAATCAATTCAGAATCATGAAAAACCCCTAGTTTGACCCCTCACAAGCTGCTTAAGGCAGAATGAAAAAAATTTCAATTTTTCCTGGATAAGGTTCCGGGTACCCCAACTTTCAGCAGCTGTCACGGGTTGTCCTAGGAGAGTTGAATTTAAATCTTTTGAAATATGTTAGTAGACACCTTTACAAACACATTGGTGAAGAAAGTTCTTGGTAAGGAATTTATTCCCAGATTTGCCAGATATCTGATAATATTCCCTGACTATATAATGAAAAGCTTGGAGAACCCTGGGGATTATGATTATGGACATTGATAATGACTAATAAACACAAGGAAGAACATGATATGCTGTTTTATTACTGTAATTTGCTCCAAAATTGGCGTGCCTACAGCTTTGCTGGCGGGCCTGCAGCTTTTAGGAGCTATAGGCCCTGCAGGCGTACAGCTTTTTCTGCTCAGTGGTAAACACTGCTTCAGATGCCACTGAAGTCACTGAAGAGCTGCTGTCAACGCTGGCTACATTCGTCTGTGCTGCATACGCACCAAAGAGCATCCAGATTGCGAGCATCCCTGAGCTGCGATGGCATCTTTTCTGCAAGCATATGGCTGAAAGTGACAAGCTGCCTCCCACCCTTGGTGCTCTCAAGCAGCACATCCACAGAGTCCAGATCCAGGCCACAGTATGGGGTCAGGCAAGCATTGCTCAGCAGGAGTTCCTGGATCCGCTGCAGTATGGCTTCTACAAGGACACGGCAGCTGATCAGGTGAAACCAATCACAACTGAGGTTCTCCCAGCCCCCAATGCCATCATTGAGATGGTAAGATGCCAGTGCAGAGCAGACTGTTCAACATCTCGATGCTCTAGCAGGTCCAATAACTTATCATGCACAGACCTCTGCCAGTGCAGCACTCAGTGCCAGAATGATGAGGACTCTAGGAATGACATGTTGCCGACCAGTGACAGTGATGATAATGATGTGTAACGATTCTGCTATATATCAAAGATTTTGCTATATCACACTTATTTTGTCATGCTATCATGATATTGAAGTTCAGTTGTGCAAGAAGCTCCTGGGTGTGATCGAGCGAGAGAGAGAGAGAGATAGAGAAAGAGAGAGAGAGAGAGAGAGAGAGAGAGAGAGAGAGAGAGAGAGCGACGGAGGAAGGAAGAGAGA
>NW_014577353.1:16274-21274 GCF_000485595.1 Priapulus caudatus
CTTTCTGATAGAAGTTCTTTGTGTACCCTTGCACATAAAGCACGTTTTGATGCCTATAGGCAATGTAAAAGACCAAGTTGTTTCTTAAAAGCAAAGGGGAGCCTTAAAACCAAAAGCACGTTTTGATGCCTATAGGCAATGTAAAAGACCAAGTTGTTTCTTAAAACCAAAGGGGAGCCTTAAAACCAAAAGCACGTTTTGATGCCTATAGTCAATGTAAAAGACCAAGTTGTTTCTTAAAACCAAAGGGGAGCACCTTCAAACTAAAAGCACGTTTTGATGCTTATAGGCAATGTAAAAGACCAAGTTGTTTCTTAAAACCAAAGGGGAGCACCTTCAAACCTAAAGCACGTTTTGATGGGTAGATGGAATGTGAAAAAACAAGCTGTGTGTTAAAGCCTAAAGGGGTCGCCTTCCAACCAAAAGCACATACTGATACATATATAATAGTGTGCATAGACATTGAAATCGCACATTGACACCTTACGCCTCGCACAGGCAGGAGAATTTTCAAGCAATATTTGTCGCGAGCAATAAATTTTTCGGCTTATACGTAAAGGAAAATAACAGTTGTTTGCAGCAATCTACGCACACGCGATAAGGCTTTAATAGTCAGCACACTGCATGATTACGACATCACGTCGTAGCCAGTCATAATGGCTCCCCTAAATGCTGAAAAATTGCTGGAAATGGAACGAGCGCACAAACACTTTTAGCTGCCGATGTCAGCCATTTCAATTGCTTGCGACAAAAAAAATGCTTGCAAATTCTCCCGTTTGCGTTCGATAATAACGCATACTTCGAATTCATGAGCTTACATTAAATGATTAAATCCCAAAGCACACATCGAGCTAGGTAAACCGTGACTCAAGGAGCCATAATAGATACCTGACTGACAGTAAACCCCCCATTAAGGTCGACGCCACACGCGGATGTTGCGTTACGGATAATTTCGACATCGACAAATTATCGATCTTGGCACGTCGCGTCGCGATTTGCGTCATTCGATTAGGGCCCAGACCTGCCACCGTCGTGGCTCCACGGTCCGCGGAGACAGTTCTAGTGTCTTATTTACTGCAGAGCTTGGAGAGTCGGTGGGGTTGGCTAACCGCGGCCTGATAGTAACCAGTTCTCGCGACGCTGGGGTGTGCATGTGTGTGTGGGTGTGTGTGTACTAGCATTTATCTATGCCCGCTCAGTCGTTGCTACTCACCGTCATCAGAACGCCTTGGTGATGACAAACATGCTGGCAACGAAAATCCATTGGCTCGCCGGTGAGACGGAACAAGAACAGATTTATCTGGAGAAAGATTACCGACAGAGCATATTAGAACATGTACATGGTAGAAACATGGCGGACAAAGCCTGTTAGAACATAAAGATTGCCTACAGGGCGTGTTAGAACATGTTCATGTAGAGAAAGATGGCGGACATAACGTGTTAGAACATGTCCATGGTAGAAAGATGGCCTACAGAACGTGTTAGAACATGTCCATGGTAGAAAGATAGTTGACAGAGCGTGTTATAACATGTACATGGTAGAAACATGGCTGACAAAGCCTGTTAGAACATAAAGATTACCTACAGAGCGTGTTAGAACATGTTTATGGTAGAAAGATGGCCTACAGAGCGTGTTAGAACATGTCCACGGTAGAAAGGTGGCAACACAATGTGAATTAGAACATGTCCATGGTAGAAGGTGGCGGAAATAACGTGTTAGAACATGTCCGACTCCATGGTAGAAAGATGGCTGACAGAGCGTGTGTAGAACATGTACATGTATGTGGATGTGTGTTAGGGTTGGGGAGATAGTAGCGTGTGCACTCACCTCCAATATTATGCTGTTGCTCGGTTCATCACACTCCTTGATCGGGAAGCCGAACACGGAATCTTTAGCCGAGTGTGCCTGGAAATAAGTGAACAACCATCAATCTTTGGCGTTCAAGATACGGTGTAATTCAGCAACATTCCCTTCAACATCACACGATAAACTGCACATACGACGCAGCTTTACGAATAATCTTCGATGGAAGTTCGGACGCTGAGGACGGCTGTACCTGGGGCGTGACCGCCGGCTTTGTTTGAGGTGCAGCACCACCTACCTTGATGTTGAGGAGGGCAGTGCCACCTACCTTGATGTTGAGGAAGGCAGCGCCACCTACCTTGATGTTGAGGAAGGCAGCACCACCTACCTTGATGTTGAGGAAGGCAGCGCCACCTACCTTGATGTTGAGGAAGGCAGCGCCACCAACCTTGATGTTGAGGAAGGCAGCACAACCTACCTCAATGTTCATAAAGGCAGCGCCACCTACCTTGATGTTGAGGAAGGCAGCGCCACCTACCTTGATGTTGAGGAAGGCAGCGCCACCTACCTTGATGTTGAGGAAGGCAGCGCCACCTAACTCGATGTTAAGGAGGGCAGTGCCACCTACCTTGATGTTGAGGGAGGCAGCGTAGAGCGAGACCCCGACAACCAGGTACGTCTGCATGACCATGAAGAGGGCTATGGCCGTGAAGGTCCAGCGGTCGAGGCTGGCCGTAGCGAGCAGGTAGGCGGTGAAGCAGAGCAGCGGCAGGTTGGTCGCGTACAGCAGCAGCAGCATCTGGCTGAACGTGACGTCGAGTCGCTCGACCGCGCCGCACAGCTTGTGATGCTCGCAGCGCAGCCGCCCCAGCAGCGCCGTGATGGTGCCATCATCCAGCTCGGCGTCGTCGACGCGCAGCGGCGGTGCGCGACGCGCCACGTGACGCAGCATGCCCACGTCGCATGCCGGCAGCGCTGCGAGACCGCGCCGGTCGCCGCGGTGGCGCCCCCTGACGATCCGGCCAAGAATCTCGACGCTGAGCGCCACGGCGCTGAACTGGCGGCCGAGGAGGTGGCACCACATGCAGAAGAGGAAGGGTATGGTGATGTAAGTGATGACGCCAAACACCATCATGAAGGTTGCAAGATGGCGGAACGTTGCTGAGTCGAGCGGCTCGGCGAACGCACGCAAGATCATCTGTGAGCAGAGGAGAACAGACATTTGCAACGGTTAGTGTCAATTCAGGGGAAGGGGGTGATCGACAATGTGGGATGAACCTGGGAGGAATAGGAGCGGAGAGGGAGGCAGTGGGAGAGGGGAGCGGAGAGGGAGACAGTGGGGGGAAAGACAGCGAAGATGGTGGGGGAGGGGGAAAGGAACTAGAAATGGAAGAAATGTTTCATGTTATTAGTGAAATTATATTATTTTCAGAATTATTATTATTGAAGAAATCCTTCGAATAAATGCTCGAACGAACGGAGCGTGCACGTGAACTCACCTTGTCCGGGTCCAGGATGCCGAAGGCGAGGCTAATCACGACTAGGACTAAGGTAATGGCCACGTGTATGGCGCAGCGGATGATCAGGCTACGATTCTGCTTTGTGAAGAATATCCGGCACGAATCTCCAAACACGCCACTTCTGCCCACTGCCTGCGACAGATCCGATCCCCACACATCTGCAGCAGGCAGAGAGAGGGTGAGAGCAACAGCAAGAGAGGGAGGGGGAGGAAGAGAGAGAATGCAGGACAAAGAGAGAGAGAGAGAATGCAAGACAAAGACAGAGAGAGAGAGAGGGGGAGAAAGAGAGAGAGAGAGGGGGGAGAGAGACACAGAGCTAGAGAGAATAAGAGAAAATGAGCAAGACAGGGAGTGTGTATTACTGCACAGAACACTCACCATGCCAGTAGTGGAAGAATGCTTGAATGCCATTCTTGCACTGGAAGGAGATCCACAGGCACGTGGTCATCAGAGTGTTGGACAGAATCCAGCAGCTTCCCACTATCACGATCAGGGATGTGTTCCGTTCTTGCAATTCCTGGAATACACAGCAAATTTCTACAGTAACGAGCAAAACGTCAATTCTCGGTTGCCATTGGCAATGCACGTTTGCGCAGTATCAATTTGAAAAGATGAATTTGCAATCAGAATCACAGAAGCTGGAAGACCTTACTTGCATTTAAACACGCTGTCTTTTAACTAGAACAGTATCGGTGGGGTTAGATTCCCAACTCTTGTCATCATAGGCATCGTTCTTATATATGGTGACAGGCAGACACCACTGAGCTTACCAACCTCGTATTTGGTGAGAGCCCACACACTCTTCGCGGTCATGAGCCAGTGGATGGTCAGGCAGATAACGGAGTAGACGGTCATCGCTGTGTAGATGACTCTGCGGACGAATCTGCTGTTGACAGCGACTGGGATGGACGCAATGCCACCGGTCAGCAAGATGAAGCCCAGCCAGATGCGCATGGTGCGGTAGATGGCGTTGGTGACGGGGGAGTAGAGACCAGAGCGATCGGCCTGCGAGTCGGTGCACCCCTTGTCCTTATCTCTGAACTTCGCAGCTTCCTTCGTCTGCTCCCACGTGTCCACCACAGCACCACCTACCTTGATATTGAGGAAGGCAGCACCACCTACCTTGATATTGAGGAAGGCAGCGCCACCTACCTCGATGTTGAGGAAAGCAGCGCCACCTACCTTGATGTTGCGGAGGGCGGCGCGACCTACCTTGATGTTGAGGGATGCAGCGTAGTGCGAGACCACGACAATCAGGTACGTCTGCATGACCATGAAGAGGGCTACGGCCGTGAAGGTCCAGCGGTCGAGGCTGGCCGTAGCGAGCAGGTAGGCGGTGAAGCAGAGCAGCGGCAGGTTGGTCGCGTACAGCAGCAGCAGCATCTGGCTGAATGTGACGTCGAGTCGCTCGACCGCGCCGCACAGCTTATGATGCTCGCAGCGCAGCCGCCCCAGCAGCGCCGTGATGGTGCCACCATCCAGCTCAACATCGTCGACGCGCAGCGGCGGCATGCGATGCGCCACGTGACGCAGCATGCCCACGTCGCACGCCGGCAGCGCCGCGAGACCGCGCCGGTTGCCGCGGCGGCGCCCCTTGACGACCCGGCCAAGCATCTCGACGCTGAGCGCCACGGCGCTGAACTGGCGGCCTAGGAGGTGGCAGCACATGCAGAAGA
>NW_014577353.1:23774-30372 GCF_000485595.1 Priapulus caudatus
TTGCAGAAGCTGGAAGACCTTACTTGCATTTAAACACGCTGTCTTTTAACTAGAACAGTATCAGTGGGGTTAGATTCCCAACTCTTGTCATCATAAGCATCGTTCTTATATATGGTGACAGGCATACACCACTGAGCTTACCAACCTCGTATTTGGTGAGAGCCCACACACTCTTCGCGGTCATGAGCCAGTGCATGGTTAGGCAGATAACGGAGTAGGCAGTCATCGCCATGTAGATAACTCTGCGGCCGAATCTGCTGTTGACAGCGACTGGGATGGACGCAATGCCACCGGCCAGCAAGATGAAGCCCATCCAGATGCGCATGGTGCGGTAGATGGCGTTGGTGACGGGGGAGTAGAGACCAGAGCGATCGGCCTGCGAGTCGGTGCACCCCTTGTCCTTATCGCTGAACTCCGCAGCTTCCTTCGTCTGCTCCCACGTGTCCACCCCGTCAATGATGGATGTGGTCGTCAGTGAGAAGGGCGTCTCCCAGGACGGGTCCATCGCTCCCACGCGGCTCCTCGCCGACGACAGCACCATCTATGTTTTATCTGTGCGAAATATGAACCCTTTTGACAGTGGGGCCTGGTCGGTGTAGTTGATCAGAAATTAATGGCTTTGGAACGGTTCGGTAAATAAGTGTTCGATAAACCGTATAGCCCTGTAACGTATAATTAAGAGTTCATGTAGAATTGTTGAAGTATAAATCCAAACTTGTGTCTTGAACTGCATAAACTTTAATATCTGCTCACGTCACATCTCCTTGCACACAGGAACAAAGCAACGGGCACACGCGCGCTTAATCCCATCACCACAAACAGACCTTCATGACTCCTACATCTCTGTCCTATATATTACCCCCAAAACCCCTACATCCTGAGCGCACATGTACCCGTTCTCCCAGACCGCGTCCTACTCCCATTTCACAATGACCCTAGAAACGCCCGACCTAAAACACCTTTACCATTCTCCCTATAACATCAATCTAGCCGCACAAGATGCGCGACGCTCTGTCTACATAGACTACCACTAAAACAACCCCTAGCCTATAGCTCCGCTGACTAATTCATGCAACATCTGTAAATCATATGTTATAGCCTCGTTACTGCGTGTCTCTACTCCTAGGTTTAGTGAGATATACTTGCCTTTGCTTGTGGGTCCCGTGTCTTCTGCTTGTCTTTGATGGTAGGTTTGATGAGTTATGCTTGCTTTTACTTGTAAGTGCTGTGCTATGTGTCTTTGCTGGTAAGTTTGCTATCTTGTGCTTGTCTTTGATAACGAGCTTGTTTCTTTCTTCTTCTACTGCTTGGTTGGGCTGCTGTGTTTGGGCGTTCTGGTAGTTTTGGTGTTTTCTGCTTGTATTTATTTACCTTGTTCTTGCACTTGTTCTTGTTCCTTCACCTGTGAGTTTGGCACCTTCTGCTTGTTTCTACTGGGAATATTTATATCCTTTGCTTGTTATTCGGCAATGGATTTTTTCGTCTTCTGAGAAACCCGGTTCTTCCTGCTTGTCTTTACTGAGAAGTTTCTTGCCTTTTGCTTGTCTTTTTTTGCTAATGCGTTTGCTACGTTCTTTTCCTACAGCGCCATCTATGTTTTATCCGTGCGAAATATGAACCCTTTTGACAGTGGGGCCTGGTCGGTGTAGTTGATCAGAAATTAATGGCTTTGGAACGGTTCGGTAAATAAGTGTTCGATAAACCGTATAGCCTTGTTACTGCGTGCCTCTACTCCTAGGTTTAGTGAGATATACTTGCCATTGCTTGTGGGTCCCGTGTCTTCTGCTTGGCTTTGATGGTAGGTTTGATGAGTTATGCTTGCTTTTACTTGTAAGTGCGGTGCTATGTGTCTTTGCTGGTATGTTTGCTATCTTGTGCTTGTCTTTGATAGTGAGCTTGTTTCTTTCTTCTTCTACTGCTTGGTTGGGCTGCTGTGTTTGTGCGTTTTGGTTATTTTTGGTGTTTTCTGCTTGTATTTACTTACCTTGTTCTTGCTTTCACCTGTGAGTCTGGCACCTGCTTGTTTCTACTGTGAATATTTATATTCTTTGCCTGTTATTCGGCAATGGATTTTTTCATCTTCTGAGAAACCCGGTTCTTTCTGCTTGTCTTTACTGAGAAGTTTCTTGCCTTTTGCTTGACATTTTTTTGCTAATGCGTTTGCTACGTTCTTTTCCTAGCAAGATGTCTTTTGCTGATACTGCTGATACTGATGAAATGAGAACAATTTCTGCGCGTTTACGCTGGTCTGGCAGCATCTGGTTTCAAAGGTCCTCCGGTAGAGCTCTATACACACATGTGCGCGTACTGTGAATGGTTACACGAGCGATGACAATTCGGTGACTACTGCGACTATTTGCTCGCGACCAGCGACGTCTCTATGGCAATACACACGAAAACACAGGCGAAGCAGCAAAATGCACCACTCTCCGACAACACGCACTTTTATTCGAAAAGCTCGTTTAATAATGTGTGCCGTCGTTAGTGTCTATTTGCTGATGCGATTGCTGCGTGCTGTTTCTATGCTGGCCCTGTCACGACAGGAATGCATTAATGTCTCCCATGATCCCATCAGCGGCTGCCTATGTAGAATATCACTTATATGGGCTGCATACAGTCAGGCCACTCTTAAAATATTGATAGCTTACAGTCACCGTGCGCGACCGTTGACAAGTGAAGAGCAAAAATACGTTGTATGTTCGTTGAACTTTGTGTATAGCCATGACACATATGAGCGACACATCGTGATTTAGTTAATTTAACAGTTTGAAATCCGAACTATTCGCCGATTGAGTGACGCAACAGAAATGACGTCATGCGGTCGAGAAACAGATGGTCACACCTATGTCCTGCATGAGGTGCACATCAGTGACATGACTTCTCTGCTGCCTCCGATATTTACACACGATGGCGGGTGGACAATGCTGGCGACCCACCAGTATGAATTTGCCGCGGTAATTGTGTGTACCTTGTGTTCACGTGTCACCACTAATGTTGACCTCTGTATTGTCCGCACCGTCTCTATTCTATGAGAACTGTCATCGCCGCTGCTCGGCAGGCGCGCGTGCACACACGGTTAATTGTCGATTTACGGGGCGGTGGATGGTGCGTGATGATTCAATTAGCAGGTTAGCGCCGCCTACATTGACGCCCCGATTGGGAGCCGACTCGGGGTAATGGTCGTGGTGATCTCCGGTGCTCGTCCATCTATTCCGCAACGCATCTATTCTCGGATTGTATCGAGCAGCTCGTGTTGTATAATTCACGCTGGCCGCGTGTAGGGCTAACATCCCATTAACTGTTAATTGACCTCGCCGCTAGTGTTCCTGCGAACCTACATATAGGTGTTGAACAACAGTAGAGGGCGTCCATAGGCTGCATGCCTGAATAAGCATCGAACAGAAATAAATTAAAAATACGCACACTGTTACTGCGCTTGCAAAACATACACTTTATTCATGTTAAATAACTACAGATTCGTGCTCTATGCTCCGCTCGAAACTTTTGCCAGCTCTATGATGCGAATTTCTACACAGTAGTCGGATCCCGTTTCATACACAAAAATGGCCGACCGGCGACCTGGCTACGCCACTAGCTGGAATGGCACAATTACTCAACACGAATAATTTTACTTCTAATGCTTTCGAGACGTCCCCGAGGCATCTACCTTGCGTGCACCTTTATTTTATTACCTTTATTGCACTCTAGTGCCAAATTTCTGCGAAAAAAAATGCCAAAAAATGCCTTTTCTAGAGACGAAATAGTGCAACGGTAAACAATTGCGGCAGCTTACTGTTGTACACCGTCTATAGTACAAAGTAGGATGCGTACTGATCGCTCAAGGGATGTATGATAGCGCCATCTATAGTTCAGAAACTCAACTGTGGTCCCGGTCTAGTTCCAAACTCGCCAGTCTGATATTATAGTCTTGATCACTGATTTTTTTAAATGAAAATAGTGTAATTTTGTTCTAAATACATATTATTATATACACTTGTACATGCTGCTGCCCTTCCAATAACGCTAACCCTCCCCTTAATGCTAACCCTAATCCTACGCTAACCCTAACCTAATCCTACGCTAACCCTTTCCTAACACTAACCCTAGCCCTAACCCCTTCCTTAACCCTTCCCATAACCCTAACCCCAACACTAACCATGACCCTAACCCTAGCTCTAATCCTAAACCTAACCCTAACCCTAAGCTTGACCCTAACCCTAACCCTGACCCTTACCCTTCCCCTAACCCTAACCCTATCCCTAACCCTTCCCCTTCCCCTACCCCTACCCCTACCTCTACCACTACCCCTAACCATAACCCTAACCCTATCTCTGAACCTAGCCCTTCCCCTATTAAACCCTATCCCTACCACTAACCCTAACGCTAACGCTAACCATATGCCTAACCCTAACCCTTCCCCTACCACTACCCCTAACACTAACCCTAACCCTAACATACATCTGTGATGTGTCCGTCGTAGCTCTGCCTTTACATGTACATGTATGCATATATACATAGTATTACATCTGAAGCATGACCAATGTTTATGGTCGGTCTTGTGTGATAACAGAGCTCTGTCATTATTGATTGTGGGATGGGGAGGAGGGGGCTGTCTGTGTGACACATGGGGAGCGGAGGAGGGGGCTGTCTGTGTGACACATGGGGAGGGGAGGAGGGGGCTGTCTGTGTGACACATGGGAAGGGGAGGAGGGGGCTGTCTGTGTGACACATGGGGAGCGGAGGGGGCTGCGGTGCATGGGAGAGGGCTGCTGTGTACACATGGGTGAGCGGAGAGAGGGCTGTCTTGTTGTGACAATGGCGAGGGGAGGGAGGGCGCTGTCTGTGTGACAATGGAAGGGGAGGAGGGGGTGTCTGTGTGAACACATGGGGAGGGGAGAGGATGGGGTTGTCTGTGTGGCACATGGGGAGGGGAGGGGGGACTTGTCTGTGTGACACGAGTGATTTTCTTGGTCGGGACGGTTCTGGGAGGGAGGGGGGCCTGCTGTGTGCACACATGGGAGGGGGAGGAGGGGGCTGTCTGCTTGTGACACATTGGGAGGGAGGAGGGGCTGTCTGTGTGACACATGGGGAGGGGAGGAGGGGGCTGTAGTGGCACATGAGCGGGGGTTTGTGGACACATGGGGAGGAGAGAAGGGGGCTATCTGTGTGACACATGGGAGGGAGGAGGGGCGCTGCTGTGTGACAATGGGAAGAGAGAGAGGCTGTCTGTGCTGACCACATGGGAGGGAAGGGGAGGGCTGTCTGTGGACTCATGGATAGGGGGTAGGGGGCCTGTCTGCTGTGACACATGGGGCGAGGGAGGAGGGGCTGTCCTGTGGACATCGGGGGGAGCGGAGGGGGGCTGTCCTGGTGTGACCAACGGCTCGGTTATCTGTTGTGCAATTTTGCATCAGCTGAAATTATTAACTTTCACAGGACCAGCAGCTGATTAGCGATTATCGTGAAATGTATAAGACTACGCGTAATCTGGTATATTGTGATAACGTGGCGATAATGTCGAATAATTAATACATGGTGATGATAACTCACGTGGAGAGTGTTGTGTGTGACTTTGTGTCGTGTTTGACACCGAGAATGGTTTCATGTAGTGATGTCGTGTTAGTACGGCACGAGAAAGGTTTGAGTTTCAGCCGAGTTTTTGCCACTAATACAAATTTTGCGGAAAAAGATCTAAGCATATGAAATATGTTACTTTTAAGAATTGAAATTTTCTTACATGAATTATATTCAGTTCAAGCTAAGCCAGCAAAGGACGCTCTACACTAATAATTGTTAAAGGGACTACGTCAGCGAATTTTCCCATGCGTAAAATTGTAAAAAGACAATTGCCATTTTTTTACATAACAAGTAAGAAACTAACGTATATAATATATCCTCAAAACTCTCACATGAATAAAAATGTTTTTACGTTGGTTAAATTTGCAAAATCTAGACGATTTGGTCATTCTGTTGTACGTACACTAATTCCGCCAGTATGTTAGATAGTGGCGTCTCTCCTGTTTTTTGCACGACCGGCAAATTAGGGCATATAAAGACGGATATATAAGCAATTGCGAAAAGTAAACAGAAACACTGAATTGTATTTTCATACATTTATTTTGTGAAAAAAAAAACAAATATACACACCAAATATATAGCTTGATAGGTGCTAGAAATTCGCTGAATGTAAATCAGCATTATCGTGACGTAATATTGGTTCATTATACACCTAGTATGTTACACAGAATAAACAAGTTTACATTACGATATGGAGCGCAGAGCGGCTATATATTCATCAATAATTTATCTTCTCTCATTTAATTTCGATATTACATTGATTACAATGCTACATAGACGTGAATAATAGAGATTATTATATCTAGAGTATCGAGATATCGAGATTAGATGGGAGATTAAGATCGAGATTAGATAGATATCAAGATTATTATCTGCTATATTCACCTGATGCTACAATTGCGTAGATATGGAATTGGTTGGATTGCAGATACAACTGATGCGCGCCGACTCGTGGGGTTTTCTCACTCTGTGGCGTCTTCAGCATCTTGACACTTTAATCTGTTATCGTAATCGTTGCGTT
>NW_014577353.1:30397-32838 GCF_000485595.1 Priapulus caudatus
TCTGCACATCTGAGGCCAGACGCAGTTGTCTAACAAACCTTTGTCTTGTGACTTATTTAACTTTACCTGCCTTCTACGTCCTTACAGAGGATATTCCATTCATAACTAGATCACGGGGGAACATGTAGTTGGCAGACAACTGCTCCGTTTCTAGTTTATTTTCAATTCATCATCCATCGTATTGGTCGTATTTGGTTAATATGTTGATATTTATTATTACATCGGTGTATTAGTTACGCCACCCGCTGCGGATGCCTTGTCAAAATTGTTTGTTGCTGTGGCATGTGTTTTATAAAAGCTGGAGCAGGTGTCACGGGGAGACAGGCGTTCATCTGATTAAATTACGTGAAGGCAACAAACAAACACCAGCCTAAATGACGACTCAAACCGTCAAGTGTTCGCAGTGACGAAAGCGCTTGGTAGTTTTAATTGTCAACAGCTGATTGCCAATGCCACTGAGGTGAGAACATATGCCTATAGTAGATCAAATGCACTGCACGGCCGCGCACAGGGCACGCCGCGTGCGAACACGCCACGTGAGTATGATGTGATGTGATGTGATTGATGTGGCTAGTATTGACCTGATGGCTAATAATCTGAGTAGTATTGTCCTACTATGGTTCGATGCGACTAGATTTGACCTAGCTCTATGCACTATAGTCTTCGCTCTGGCCACAGGCGAGGCAGGTGGCAGAGCGAGGGCTATAGTTCTAGAGCTAGACTTTTGACCCTGAGAAGCGATGTTAGCCATTCTTTGACCGCTGTGTAGGT
This sequence comes from Priapulus caudatus, assembly GCF_000485595.1. Classification (NCBI taxonomy): domain Eukaryota; kingdom Metazoa; phylum Priapulida; class Priapulimorpha; order Priapulimorphida; family Priapulidae; genus Priapulus; species Priapulus caudatus. The sequence goes on from NW_014577353.1 coordinate 31,169, forward strand.
GTTGCGGTCATGGCTTCACTCTCATCACGGTATCTCAGTTGAAGCAGCAAATGAAGTAAGTCAGGAATAATCCCAACAGCTGCAACTGCAACGTCAAAGACATGCCATCAGAACTAGAAGCTCGTCTCGAGCTTCTGAAACGTACTCCGAACGACAATATGCTGATCAGATAGGATTAGGGTTTAGGTTGGTGTCTCACCTGAAATCGGGCGCTTTCTGATAGAAGTTCTTTGTGTACTTGGCACATAAATGACGTTTTGAATTGCTATAGCATGTAAAAGACCAAGTTGTTTCTTAAAACCAAAGGGGAGCACCTTCAAACCAAAAGCACATTTTGATGCCTATACTATAGGCAATGTAAAAGACCAAGTTGTTTCTTAAAACCAAAGGGGAGCACCTTCAAACCAAAAGCACATTTTGATGCCTATACTATAGGCAATGTAAAAGACCAAGTTGTTTCTTAAAACCAAAGGGGAGCACCTTCAAACCAAAAGCACATTTTGATGCCTATACTATAGGCAATGTAAAAGACCAAGTTGTTTCTTAAAACCAAAGGGGAGCACCTTCAAACCAAAAGCACGTTTTGATGGGTAGATGGAATGTGAAAAAACAAGCTGTGTGTTAAAGCCTAAAGGGGGCGCCTTCCAACCAAAAGCATATACTGATACAGTGATACATATATAATAGTGTGCGTAGACATTGAAATCGCACATTGACACCTTACGCCTCGCACAGCAATACAAGCAATATTTGTCGCGAGCAATAAATTTGTCGGCTTATACGTAAAGGAAAATAACAGTTGTTTGCAGCAATCTACGCACACGCGATACGGCTTTAACAGCCAGCACGCTGCATGATTACGACATCACGTCGTAGCCAGTCATAATGGCGCCCTTAAATGCTGAAAAATTGCTGGAAATGGGACGAGCGCACAAACAGTTTTAGCTGCCGATGTCAGCCATTTTAATTGCTTGCGACAAAAAAAATTCTTGCAAATTCTCCCGTTTGCGTTCGATAATAACGCATACTTCGAATTCAAAAGCTTACATTAAATGATTAAATCCCAAAGCACACATCGAAGCTTACACTGTATACATAGATCCCCAAATCGTACAGTGAAGCGTGATGCGTGCACACATTGACACATAATTTGTACACTAAACGCACACATTACGTATAGGTAAAGTAAACCGTGATGAGTATACCCCAAGGAGCCATAATAGATACCTGACTGACAGTAAACCCCCCATTAAGGTTGACGCCACACACGGATGTTGCGTTACAGATTATAATTTCGACATCGACAAATTATCGATCTTGGCACGTCGCGTCGCGATTTGCGTCATTCGATCAGGGCCCAGACCTGCCACCATCGTGGCTCCACGGGCCGCGGAGACAGTTCTAGTGTCTTATTTACTGCAGAGCTTGGAGAGTCGGTGGGGTTGGCTAACCACGGCCTGATAGTAACCTGTTCTCGCGACGCTGGGGTGTGTATGTGTGTGTGTGCGTGCGTGCCTGCGTGCGTGTGTGTGGGTGTGTGTGTACTAGCATTTATCTATGCCCGCTCAGTCGTTGCTACTCACCGTCATCAGAACTCCCTTGGTGATGACAAACATGCTGGCAACGGAAAATCCTATTGGCTCGCCGGTGAGACGGAACAAGAACAGATT
>NW_014577353.1:32848-38731 GCF_000485595.1 Priapulus caudatus
CTTGTTTCTACTGGGAATATTTATATCCTTTGCTTGTTATTCGGCAATGGATTTTTTCGTCTTCTGAGAAACCCGGTTTTTTCTGCTGAACCCGGTCTTTACTGAGAAGTTTCTTGCCTTTTGCTTGTCTTTTTTTGCTAATGCGTTTGCTACGTTCTTTTCCTCGCAAGATGTCTTTTGCTAATACTGCTGATACTGATGAAATGAGAACAATTTCAGCGCGTTTACGCTGGTCTGGCAGCATCTGGTTTCAAAGGTCCTCCGGTAGAGCTCTATACACACATGTGCGCGTACTGTGAATGGTTACACGAGCGATGACAATTCGGTGACTACTGCGACTATATGCTCGCGACCAGCGACGTCTCTATGGCAATACACACGAAAACACAGGCGAAGCAGCAAAATGCACAACTCCGACAACATGCACTTTTATTCGAAAAGCTCGTTTATATGTGTGCCGTCGTTAGTGTCTATTTGCTGATGCGATGGCTGCGTGCTGTTTCTATGCCAGCCCTGTCGCGACACTATTTTAAAAATACTTAAAATATTGATAGCTTACAGTCACCGTGCGCAACCGGCAACGGATTCCGTATCGTAATTTCGTTAATTTAACAGTTTGAAATCCGAACTATTCGCCGATTGAGTGACGCAACAGAAATGACGGCATCCGGTCGAGAAACAGATGGTCACACTTATGTCCTGCATGAGGTGCACATCAGTGACATGACTTCTCTGCTGCCTCCGATATTTACACACGATGGCGGGTGGACAATGCTGGCGACCCACCAGTATGAATTTGCCGCGGTAATTGTGTGTACCTTGTGTTCACGTGTCACCACTAATGTTGACCTCTGTATTGTCCGCCTCGTCTCTATTCTATGAGAACTGTCACCGCAGCTGCTCGGTGAGCGCGCGTGCACACACGGTTAATTGTCGATTTACGGGGCGGTGGATGGTGCGTGATGACTCAATTAGCAGGTGGCGCCGCCTACATTGACGCCCCGATTGGGAGCCGACTCGGGGTAATTGTCGTGGTGATCTTCGCTGCTCGTCCATCTATTCTCTGATTGTATCGAGCAGCTCGTGTTGTATAATTCACGCTGGCCGCGTGTAGGGCCAATATCCCATTAACTGTTATTTTAATAATTGACCTCGCCGCTAGTGTTCCCGTGAAACTACATATATAGTACAAAGTAGGATGCGTATTGATCGCTCAAGGGATGTATGATAGCGCCATCTATAGTTCAGAAACTCAACTGTGGTCCCGGTCTAGTTCCAAACTCGCCAGTCTGATATTATAGTCTTGATCACTGATTTTTTTAAATGAAAATAGTGTAATTTTGTTCTAAATACATATTATTATATACACTTGTACATGCTGCTGCCCTTCCACTAACGCTAACCCCTCCCCTAATGCTAACCATAACCCTACGCTAACCCTAACCCTAACCCTAACCCTTCCCCTAACACTAACCCTTCCCCTAACACTAACCCTAGCCCTAACCCTTCCCTTACCCCTTCCCATAACCCTAATGGTGCCGCATGGGGAGGTTAGGAGTGGGGCTGTCTGTGTGACACATGGGGAGGGGAGGAGGGGGCTGTCTGTGTGACACATGGGGAGGGGAGGAGGGGAACCTGTCTGTGTGACCACTCTGGGGAGGGGAGGAGGGGCTGTCTGTGTGACACATGGGGAGGAGGAGGGCTGTCTGTGTGACACATGGGAGGCGGAGGAGGGGGGCTGGTCTAGTGTGACACATGGGGGGAGGAGGAAGGGGCTATCTGTGGAACCATGGGAGGGGAGGAGGGGCGCTGTCTGTGTGACACATGGGAGAGGAGGGAGGAGGCTGTCTGTGCTGACGGCATGGGGAGGGAGGGAGTGCCTAAGTCGTATGCGCCACTCTATCTAGACTGGTGGCTAAGTCGTATGCGCTACTCCTATCTAGACTAGTCTCTAAGTCGTATGCCACGATGCATCGATTATTGTTCCCCCGAACGAAGTTCCGGTGGGATACTATGGATTTGGCACGTCGCGCCGCCGCCGCGCGCCGCCGCAGAGATTCTTTGTAGCCGCTCTACGCGCCTGCAGTTCTTCCTTCGGACATTTTCAAATTTGAATGAAAGGTGCGTTATCGTACAGCGAAAGACACCTATCGTTTTTGTGTGGGCGGAGTCATCGTTGCCCGATGGTAACAACAATCTTTTGTCGAAATATTCTAGAACCTGTCACTTCTGCAGCTTTATACCCGATTTGCATGAATTAATGTTTGTATTAAAATTAATACATTATACAAAATTCAAAAAAAAGAAAGAAAAATATTTGCAAAAAAAAATAAAAAATCAAAAATATTTGTATTCAAATTTGTATTTAGAATTTATGATTGTCATCAATATAAATATATATATATAAGCATATATATATATATAGGACATGTTATATCGCCCTGTGTGACAAATTCGATGAAATCGGGTATAAACACACAAGTTACAGGTTCTACAAATAATTTCACAAAAATGTTGTACCATGGCAACGATGACTCCTCCCACCAAAAACGATTGGGTCTCGCTTTATCCTAACGCATCTCTTCATGCCAAATTTGAAGATGATCCGAGAATCGGGTAAAAACTGGCAAAAGCTAAGAAAAAATGAAATTATTAAATGAAATCTATTCCACCTTTCAATGGAAATCCTATTTCGACTGCCAAAAGCATTGCAACATCGAATAAGCAAAGTTCGAACAATAATTTCCCTGCTTGTCCCTGTAATACATCCCGTTGACAGTTAACACTGCGCATGCGCTTAGCCTAAGTCAAAGGTCGGGAGGAGTTTGCGTCGCCAGAAAGCCGAGTAAGTCCAGAAAGCGACCTGCGTATGCAAGCAAGATACGAGCATCGAGATAAACAATATTGGCGGAGTTTAACTCGCACATCCCGGCTCTGCGGAGATGCGTAACTAATGCGCAGAACATAGGCGCTGAACTGTAAATGGTGTATGGAGGCATATATTTTATATATATATATATACCATATTACCATCGCCAATGGGTTTGACCGCCTGCCGCCGCCGAAGTGCGCGCACGAACACTGTAACCCCAACACGGAAAGGGATTGGTCACTGTACGCATAACCAGACGTTACTACAATTGTGTAAATTATTCATTATTATCATTGAGATTATTTATACACTTATAATTATTAGTTTTACCGATTAAACCCCGGTCTGTCATTATACCCGCCTCCATCCTATCAACGCAATTGTTAAATCAGAATAGTTACAAAACGCACTCCTCATTTTGCTGCGTACTCTATTTGTATCCCTCGTATAGTCCACAGTATTAACGTAGTATTTTCATGACATGGAACTGTGTGATGTGTTTATTGAGAAATGGCGATGTACAGCAACACACAGAAATGATTATGGCCATTCCGTTAACGGCCGCGCGTACATTCACGTAATCTCCTCGAAAACCGCCATAGCGGAATGTACTCCCCCCCCATTTACCTCTTACGGGAAGGTTTCGAACGCGAGAGAGAGAAGTGAGAGAGTGCGAGCGTAGCCCTATATTTCCGCATCAACAACATAACTAAAACAACATTCAACAACAATAAAAAACATTTCACCCTTGCGCTTCGCCAGTCGCCATTGCGAATTTGCGATCGTACCTGCTGCCAATACTTCCTAAGTCCTTACGGACAATTTATGTAACGAAAAAACTCATCGGTAACGAAGAGGGGGGTTAAGGGGGGGGGTACGTTCACCGTGAAAATATTCCTCATAGGGTAAACCAGATTCCATATACTTGCACATCTGAAGGCCCAGACCATTGTCTCAACAAAGCTTTGTCCTTTGTGACTTATTTAACTTTACCTGCCTTCTACGTCCTTACAGAGATATTCCGCATTCATACTAGATCACGGGGGATACATGTAGTTGGCCCCAAACTGCCCGTTTCTAGTTATTTTCATTCATCACCAATCGTATTTGTAAGTATTATTTTGGTTAAATGTTGATATTATTATACATCGTGTATTGTACGCCACCCGCTGCGGATGGCCTGTCAAAATTGTTGTGCTGTGCATGTTTTATAAAAGCTGGAGTCCAGTGTCAGGGGAGACAGCGTTCAATCTGATTAAATACGTGAAAGCAACAACCCCAAACACCACCTAATGACGACTCAACATCAAGTGTCAGTGTAACGGAAGCGTTGTAGTTTTATTTGTCAACACTGATTGCCAATGACTGAGTAGAACATATGGCTATATAGACAAATGCACGCACGCCGCGCACTGCAACGCACGCGTGGAACACAGGCACGTGAAGTATGATGTGTGTGATGTGATTGAATGGGTGGCTATATTGACTGATGCTAATAATCTGAGTAGTATTGTCTACTCTGTTCGAATGCGACTAGATTTGACCTAGCTCTAGCACTATAGCTCTTCGCTCTGCCACATGGCGAGCAGGTGCAGAGCGAAGGGCCTATAGTTCTAGAGCTAGATTTGACGCCTGAGACGCGATGTTAGCCATTCTTTGATCCGCTGTTAGTGTTGGCGTCATGGCTTCATCTTCAATGCACGGTATGCTTCATTGTGAAGAAGCAGAATGAAGTAAGTCAGGAATAATCCCAACGCTGCAATGCAACGTCCAAAGCACATCCATCAGAACTAGAGCTCGTCTCGAGCTTCTGAAACGTACGCCGAACGAAAATCTGATCAGATAGGTTAGGGTTAGGTTGTGTCTCACTGAAATCGGGCGGCTTTCTGATAACGAAAGTTCTTTGTGTACCTTGCGCATAAAGCACTTTTGATCCTATAGGCATGTAAAAAGAGCCAAGTTTTTTCTTAAAACCAAATGGGAAGCCTTCAAACCTAAAGCACGTTTTGATGGCCTATAGGCTAATGTAAAACAGACCAAGTTGTTTCTTAAAACCAAAAGGGGAGCCTTAAAACCAAACCGCACGTTTTGATGCCTATAGTCCATGATAAAAAAGACCAAGTTTGTTCTTCAAAACCAAAGGGGACACCCTTCAAACTAAAAAGCACTTTTTGATGGCCTATAGGCCAATGGTAAAAGACCAAGTTGTTTTCTTAAAACCAAAGGGAGCAACCTTCAAAACCAAGCAGTTTGATTGGGTACGATGAATGTGAAAAACCAAGCTGTGTCTGCAACTGCACCAAAACGCACAGGCGGGAGAATTTTCAAGCAATATTTGTCGCGAGCAATAAATTTCGGCTTATACGTAAAGGAAAATAACAGCTTGTTTGGGCCGCAATCTACCACGAACGCGATACGGCTTTAATTAGCCAGCACGCTGCATGATACTGAACATCACGTCGTAGCCAGTCAAATGGCGCCCTAAATGCTGAAAGACATTGTCTGGAAATGAAGCGAGCCGCACAAACACTTTTAGCTGCCGATGTCAAGCATTTTCATTGCCTTGCGAACAAAAAAAAGCTTCGCAAAATTCTCGCTGTTTGCCGTTCGACTAATAACGAGCATACTTCGCATTCAAAAGGCTTACATAAATGGATTAAATCGCCAAAGCACACATCGAAGACAAAAGCTTACACCTGTATACATAGATCCCAAATCGTACGGCTGAAGCGTGGATGCGTCACACATTGAACATAATTTTGTACAACATAAACGCACACATTACTTATAGGTAAAGTAAACCGTGATGAGTATACCCCAAGAGCCGAGTACATAGATTACCTTGACTGACAGTAACCCCCCATTAAGGTTGATCGCCACTCACGATGTTGCGTTTACGGATTATTTTCGCACATCGGACAAATTTTCGATCATGGCACTGTCGCGTCGCATTATGCGTCATTCGATCAGGCCCAGACCTCCACATCGTGGCTCCAACGGTCCGCCGAGGT
>NW_014577353.1:38756-58687 GCF_000485595.1 Priapulus caudatus
AGGTGACGTCATGCGGTCGAGAAAGATGGTCACAGCCTATGTCCTGCATGAGGTGCACATCAGTGACATGACTTCTCCTGCTGCCTCCGATATTTACACAGCGATGGCGGACGTTGGACAATGCTGGCGACCCACCAGTATGAAGTTTGCCGCGTAATTGTGTGCTACTTGTCTTCAGCAGTGTCCCACTCATGTTGACCTCTGGTATTGTCCGCACCGTCTCTATTCTATGAGAACTGTCATCGCCGCTGCTCGGCATGGCCGCGTGCCACACACGGTTTAATTGTTCGATTTACGGCTGCGGTGGATCGTGCGGTGATGATTCAATTGGCAGGTTAGCGCCGCCTACATGTGACAGCCCGATTGGAGCCCGACTCGGTAATTGTCGTGGTGATCTCCTGGTGCTCGCCGCATGCTATTCCGCGACGCATTTATTCTGCGATTGTATCGAGGCAGCTGTGTTGCTAGTAAATTCACGCTGGCCGCGTGTAGTAACATCCCATTAACTGTTAATTGAGCTCGCCGCTAGTGTTCCTGCGAACCTAACATATAGGTGTTGAACAACAGTAGAGGGCGTCCATAGGCTGCATGCCTGAATACAGCATCGAACAGAAATAAATTAAAAATACGCACACGTTTGACGCGCTTGCAAAACATACAACTTTATTCATGCTTAAATAACTACAGATTCGTGCTCTATGCTCCGCCTCGAAACTTTTGCCAGCTCTATGATGCGAATTTTACACAGTAGTCGGATCCGTTTCAATACACAAAAATGGCCGACCGGCGACCTGGCTACGCCACTAGCTGAATGGCACAATTACTCAACACGAATAATTTTACTTCTAATGCTTTCGAGACGTCCCGAGGCATCTTACCTTGCGTGCACCTTATTTATTACCTTTATTGCACTCTAGTGCCAAATTTCTGCGAAAAAAAATGCCAAAAAATGCTTTTCTAGAGACGAAATAGGTGCAACGGTAAACAATTGCGGGCAGCTTACTGTTGTACACGTTCTATAGTACAAAGTAGGATGCGTACTGATCGCTCAAGGGATGTATGATAGCGCCATCTATAGTTCAGAAACTCAACTGTGGTCCCGATCTAGTTCCAAACTCGATTATATTATAGTGACATAGTCTTGATCACTGATTTTTTTTAAATGAAAAATAGTTGTAATTTTGTTCTCAATACATATATTATATACACTTGTACATGCTGCTGCCCTTCCAATAACGCTAACCCTCCCCTTAATGCTAACCCTAATCCTACGCTATACCCTAACCTAATCCTACGCTAACCCTTTCCTAACACTAACCTAGCCCTAACCCCTTCCTTAACCTTCCCATACCCTAACCCCAACACTAACCATGACCCTAACCCTACGCTCTAATCCTAAACCTAACCCTAACCCTAAGCTTGACCTAACCCTAACCCTGACCTACCTTCCCTAACCCTAACCCTATCCCTAACCTTCCCCTCCTACCCCTACCCTACCTCTACCACTACCCTAACCATAACCCTAACCCTACTCTCTGAACCTAGCCCTTCCCCTATTAAACCCTATCCCTACCACTAACCCTAACGCTAACGCTAACCATATGCCTAACCAACCCTTCCCCTACCCTACCCTAACACTAACCCTAACCCTAACATACATCTGTGATGTAGTCCGTCGTAGCTCTGCTTTACATGTACATGTATGCATATATACATAGTATTACATCTGAAGCATGACCAAGTTTATGGTCGGGCGTGTGTGATAACAGAGCTCTGTCATTATTGATTGTGGGATGGGGAGGGGGGCTGTATGTGTGACACATGGGAGCGAGGAGGGGGCTGTCTGTGTGACAACATTGGGGAGGGGCAGGAGGGGGCTGTCTGTGTGACACATGGGAAGTGGAGGGAGGGGGCTGTCTGTGTGACAGCATGGGGAGCGGAGGAGGGGGCTGTCTGTTGTGACACATGGGGAGGGGAGGAGGGGCTGTCTGTGTGACAATGGGAAGGGGAGGAGGGGTGCTGTCTGGTGTGACACATGGGGGAGGGGGAGGAGGGCGTTGTCTGTGTGCACATGGGGAGGGGAGGAGGGGGCTGTCTGTGTGACACAATGGGGAGGGGAGGAGGCCGGCACTGTCTGTGTTTGCACACATGGGAGGGGGAGGAGGGGGCTGTCTGTTGTGACACATCATGGGGAGGGGAGGAGGGGACTGTCTGTGTGACACATGGGGAGGGGAGGAGGGGGCTGTCTGTGTGACACATGGGGAGGAGAGAAGGGGGCTATCTGTGTGACACATGGGGAGGGAGGAGGGGGCTGTCTGTGTGACACATGGGAAGGAGAGGAGGAGGCTGTCTGTGTGACACATGGGGAGGGGAGGAGGAGGGCTGTCTGTGTGACTCATGGATAGGGGAGTAGGGGGCTGTCTGTGTGACACATGGGGAGGGAGGAGGGGGCTGTCTGTGTGACACGGGGGGAGCGGAGGAGGGGGCTGTCTGTGTGACACACGGCTCGGTTATTGTTGTGCAATTTTGCATCACTGAATAATTAACTTTCACCCGCAGCTGCTTAGCGATTATCGTGAATGTATAAGATCAACGGTAATGGTATATGTGATAACGATGGCGATAATGATGATATAATTAATACATGGTGATGATAACTCACGTGAGAGTGTTTGTGGTTGATTTGTGTCGTTGTTTGACACCGTAGATGTTTCATGTAGTGATTGTCGTGTTAGTACGGCACGAGAAAGGTTGAGTTCAGCCGAGTTTATTGCCACTAATACAAATTTTGGCAGCAAAAAATCTAAGCAATATGAAAATGTTACTTTTAAGAATTGAAATGTTTCTTAACATAATTATATTCAGTTCAACTAAAGCCAGCATAGGACGCTCTACACTAATAATATGTTAAAGGGACAACGTCACGAATTTTCCATGGTAAAATTTGTAAAAAAAAATTGCCATTTTTTTACATTAAAAGTAAGAACTAACGTTAATAAATATATCCTCAAACTCTCACATGATAAAAATGTTTTTACGTTGGTTAAATTTGCAAAAATCTAGACGATTTGGTCATTTCTGTTGTCTAACACTATTCCCCCAGTACTGTTCAGATAGTGGCGTCTCTCTGTTTTTCACCGGCAAATTAGGGCATATAAAGACGGTATATAAGCATGAAAAGTAAACAGAAACACTAATTGTATTTTCATACATTTTATTTTGTACAAATAACACACAAATATACTACTTGATGGTGCTAGAAATTCGTGAATTAATCACATTATCGTGACGTAATATTTGTCATTATACACTCCTAGTATGTTACAACAGAATAAACAAGTTACATTACGATAGAGCAGCGCAGAGACGGTATATATTCCATCAATAATTTATCTTCTCTCATTTACGATATTACATTGATTACATGCTACTAGGAGTGAATAATAGAGATTATTATATCTAGATTATCGAGATATCGAGATTAGATGAGATTAGATCGAGATTAGATAGATATCAAGATTATTATCTCTATTATTCACCTGATGCTACAATTGCCGTAATATGGGAATTGGTTGGATTGTCATAACCTGATGCGCTGCGACTCGGTGGGGTTTCTCATCTGTGCGTCTTCACATCTGACACTTTAATCTCGTTATCGTATCGTTGCGTTTGAATGCACGTCAATATTGCCGCTCCCGCGTGCACGCAACTCATTCAGCAGAGTATTACGGTACGCGGGGGCCACACAATAGCATGTAATGCCGGCCTAATCTGATAAAGGTAAATGCAAGAAACATCACGTAATAATATTGTGTGAAAGCGGTCGGAGATTGATGAAGGAATTCACCTTGATAATTTCCTTCCGTTACAAATGTGGTACACACGCGCGCGCGCGCACACACACACACACACACACAGAGACTCCCCCCCCCACACACACATACCCACGCGTGCCCACGCACAAGTGCACACGCGGCATGGAAATACATTTCTAGCAGGATTGATCCTGAACAACAACAACAACAACAACAACAACAACATATATATAGAGTGTGCTACTCGTGCAGCTGCAGCTCTCATCATACATCGGTTGTACGATTCGTTGGAATATTGCACTGCTTGTTTGACCGGAATTCACAACAATATTGACTGTTGGTTGAATTCCTGGAGATTATAATGGCCAAAGCGTCTGTGACGTCACATCACGGTATCTTCATTTGAAGCAGCAGAATGAAGTAAGTCAGGAATAATCCGCTCAGCTGCAATGCAATGTCAAAGACATTTATTTAGAATCAAAGTCAGCCTTAAGTTGACCCTTCAAGGGCGGATTGATATACCCTAAGCATCTGTTAAATTTAACATCTAAAGTTTGAATTGACCCCATTAAGTGTGCAGTGAAACGCAAGACGTACACGAACGCCTAAACCATGCTGTTCATCTTACAGCAAATCGTGATGCCTAAAGGACACATTCCCATCCAATGCAGCAGCATGCATTGACACCTGATGTGCGCTGTAAACCATAATTGATACCTAGACGACAAATGAATACCTATAGCCACCAGCAATGTTCCATTAAAGAAGACCTCCCCGAGTTATCGTGTGACAGCTCATTTCGATAGAACCATCATTTCCACGGATTGTACATGATTCTCATCATCGCAGGCAAACCCTTGCTGACATCGATGTGGCTTTACACTCTCCTGGAGATTAACTCCCAGTTTTTAAACCCACTCGCAAGTCGAGAATCTAGCACCACTGCTCACTGTCTTGCAGTTCACAATGTGTGAGCTCTGACATTACTACTATAACTGCATCGAGTTTCTACCGTGCAGTATGACCGAGCAGAGCAGTCAATGAGTCGTTAGTCTACGACTGCTCGGTCTACTAGAATTTGTCCACACCCTCTCGGTCTATGGTGCTATACTCACCGTCAGCAGGACTCCCTTGGTGATGACAAACATGCTGGCAACGGAGAATCCTATTGGCTCGCCGGTGAGACGGAACAAGAACAGATTCATCTGGAGAAAGATGGCCGACAGAGCGTGTTAGAACATGTCCATGGTAGAAAGATGGCTGACAGAGCGTGTTAGAACGGTTACAGTCATATAGACCGAAGGTCCGATAGACCGAAGGCCCGATAAACCGAAGGTTTCTTCGAATACGCAGTGGCTACACGTCCGGAATCGGTCATCTAGCCTCCAGGCTACGCATCCGGACATTCACTGATGCCGTATTCGAACGTGAATATGCCGCACATCCACCGATGCCACTATAAATCATATGATGCCACTATAAATCATATGATGCCACTATAAACCATATATATGCCCTAACCCTAACCCTAACTCTAACCCTAATCCTAACTCTAACCCTAATCCTTTGCAACATTGGGTCTATCGGACCTTCGGTCTATCGGACCTTCAGTCTATAGGGCTGCCCCCTGTTAGAACATGTCCATGGTAGAAAGATGGCTGACAGAACGTGTTAGAACATGTCTATGGTAGAAAGATGGCCGACAGAACGTGTTAGAACATGTCTATGGTAGAAACATGTTCAGACAGAACGTGTTAGAATATGTCCATCGTAGAAACATGACTGACAGAGCGTGTTAGAACATGTCCGTGGTAGAAACATGACTGACATAGCGTCTTAGAACATGTATGTAAGGAAAGCATGACTGACCGAGAATTCATTAGAGCCTTACAATGAAATAACCTTCGTTAATGGGAATTCCTGCTGCCTCAAGATACGTGTGCGTGTATGTTTACACGCGTGTGTGCGTTTAGTTGTGTCAGTGCGTGCGTGTGTATATGTGCGCACCTACCTGCAATATTATACTGTTAGTGGGATCATCACACTCCTTTATTGGGAACCCAAACACCGAATCTTTGGCCGAATGTGCCTGAAAGTAGGTTGATAGCAAAGTTTAAGGTTTATAATTCTGTGTAATTGTACGGTTACCATTAATACGATGGCTTACAATAATTGCAATTATCAAGAATGATAATGCAGTTTTCCAGCCCTTCACCCGTGATTTATGCTCGCGCGCGCACACACACACACACACAAACACGCACGCACGCACACACTCACACACACACACACACACACACACACACACACACACTTCATCAGCTTGGTCGAACTGGCAAGAGATATTAAAGCCGCACAATGCGCACCCAAACGCTAATTTCTCCAGTACTAGACTAGCAAACACTTCGTGTCATGTCATGCATAATCACACTACCTTATGACAAAATAAACTCTAGTTGCTTCCATTTCACTGCGCGTTTGCTTAAAACCCACAAGAAAGAGGTGAGAAAACTGGCATTCTGGCGCAATCGCCGACTGTTTGCCAAACAATTTAGCGTCGAAGTGGTGAGGTGACGTCACAGGTTTTTATCTTTGCTACACCCGTGCCGCTGTACCGCAGCACCGCTGCACGGTTGCTTGGGGAAACTGTCAATAACATCGGATAATTTTAACAACATTGGAGGTATTTTCAAATACCTTTTATAAGACAACGCGCAGTGAAATGGGAGGAACTGGAGTTTATTTTGTCATAAGGTAGTGTGATTATGCATGACACGAAGTATTTGCTAGTCTAGTACTGGAGAAATTAGCGTTTGGATGCGCATTGTGCAGTTTTAAGGAACGCCAGGTGTTGCCAGTACGAAGCGTCAGCATGCTACGTGAAATACCGCATGCACACACGACCACACATTCCCTGTGGGCGCGTCACCCACCTTGCTGTTGACGGAGGAGGCGTACAGCGACACGATGATGACCAGGTACGTCTGCAAGAACATGAACGTGGCGGTGGACATCAGGCTGCGTGCGTCGAGGCTGGCCGTAGCGAGCAGGTAGGCGGTGAAGCAGAGCAGCGGCAGGTTGGTCGCGTACAGCAGCAGCAGCATCTGGCTGAACGTGATGTCGAGTCGCTCGACCGCGCCGCACAGCTTGTGATGCTCGCAGCGCAGCCGCCCCAGCAGCGCCGTGATGGTGCCGTCATCCAGCTCAGCGTCGTCGACGCGCAGCGGCGGCGCGCGACGCGCCACGTGACGCAGGAAGCCGTCCTCGCCACGCGGCAGCGCCGCGAGACATGTGCGTTCGCCCTGGTTGTGCCACTTGGCGAGCTTGCCGAGCGCGTCGACGCTGACGGCGATGTCGGTGAACTGGTGGCCGAGGATGAAGCACCACATGCAGAAGAGGAAGGGCACGCTGAAGTAGGAGATGAGGCCGAAGATCGCGATGAAGGGCGACATCGGACCGAACCTCTCACTGTCGAGCGGCTCGAGTAACGATCGCATCACCACCTGGTGGCAAGAAAGGAAAGGAATCAGAATCTTTGTCAATCCGTCTGGACGCGATAACCACTTCTTTATTGGATATCGTTGCTCAGTTGGGACACGCTTTGATAAACTGCTTCAGGAGAAACACGCAGGAACCTTGTTGTTTTCTGAACTACCATTTGGGACGCGCTTCGATAAACTGCTCCAGGAGAAACACGCAGGAACCTTGTTGTTTTCTAAACTACCGTTTGGGACACGCTTCATTAAACCGCTTCAGGAGAAACACGCAGGAACCTTGTTGTTTTCTGAACTACCGTTTGGGACACACTTCGATAAACTGCTCCAGGAGAAACATGCAGGCACCTGCCTCCCGGACAAGCCTTCGAACGAACTCGTGTGTTAGGAGAACGTGTTAGACTCACCATCACGTTGGACCGCCATTACGTTGGACTCACCTTGTTCGGGTCTGTGAAGTCAACAGCGTGGCTGATGATGGACATGACAGAGACTACCGCCAGGTGGAGCACCATCCTGCTGACGAGACTTCGCTGCAGGAGGCGGAAGAACATGCGGCAGCAGTCGCCGTACGCGTCGCCTTCAGCCAGCCCCTGCGACATCGCTGTTCCCCAGTTGTCTGCAGCAATGACAGGTGACAATAAAGAACATGCTGCAGCAGTCGCCATACACATCGCCCCACAGGCAGCCCCTGAGTAATCGCTCAGACCCCAGAGACATCCCCCCTGAGACCCCAGTTGTCTGCAGCAAGCGCAGAGTTGTACGGGTGAACGACCCCCTGCACCTTAATACGAGGGAACTGGACTGTCTACCTGTACCATCTCCCACTCTAACCCGAGACGAATACCCGGACAAGGAAACCAGACCGTGTACAATCTTTCGCTATTGATCCCACTTAAATTCCTGGACACTCTTCAGGTGAGCTGGACCACTTCCCACCTCCCCACCATCTCCTATGCTGACCCTACTGCAATAGGCAGACATTGTAAATAATACACAAAAAATAGGATGAGCCATGAGCCCTGATCTACCCCTAATCATCCTGGAACAACAATGGACGATACCAAGGGAATTTCACAGGCCACAGAACGTGGAAGAGATCAAGAGATCGAGAGAGAGAGAGAAAGAGAAAGAGAAAGAGAGGAATGGGGTGTGCTGCACAGACCACTCACCATGCCAGTAGTCGAAGAATGCTTTCATGCCATTCTTGCGCTGGAAGGAGATCCACAGGCACGTAGTCATCAGAGTGTTGGACAGAATCCAGCAGCTTCCCACTAACACGAGCAGAGATATGCTCCCTTCTTCTAGTTGCTGCAATACGAGAGAACAGAATTCCCCGTGTGAATAACAGAATATGATATCTCTGCTGTGAACTCTAGAAGGTAAAGTCGAATATCGAACTAATTCTCGATTTTAAACACACTGATCTCCAATTAAAATACCTCCACGTCAGATTTAATTATATTGATTTATTTTGCATAGTTATTGTGTATATTTAAATAGTTGCAACAATACGTGAAGGAAAGATTGCTCACTAACCTCAAATTTGGTGAGCGCCCATACGGCTTTCAGGGCCAGCAGCCAGTGGATGGTCAGGCAGATAAGTGAGTAGGCGTTCATCGCCATGTAGATAACTCTGCGGCCGAATCTGCTGTTGACAGCGACTGGGATGGACGCAATGCCACCGGCCAGCAAGATGAAGCCCATCCAGATGCGCATGGTGCGGTAGATGGCGTTGGTAACGGGGGAGTAGAGACCAGAGCGATCGGCCTGCAAGTCGCTACACCCCTTGTCCTTATCGCTGAACTCCGCAGCTTCCTTCGTCTGCTCTGCTTGCATGTCGTTGATGGTGCTGAGCAGTGATAAGGGCGGATCCGTTGTCTCAATGTTTGCATTTATCGCTCCTACGCGGTTCCTCGAGGAAGTCAGCGCCATCTATACTGGCTTGCTGTGAATTATCCTGGAGTTTCCTCTGAGTGTGAAGGGGTGGCGGTCAGTTGTCAAACGAATTGGAAGTGGCTTTTGGAAGATTCTGATTGTCCTTACTGGCGAGATTTTACCTTCTGATTGTCCTTACTGGTGAGATTTTACCTTCTGATTATCCTTACTGGCGAGATTTTACCTTCTGATTGTCCTTACTGGTGAGATTTTACCTTCTGCTTGTTCTTACTGGTGAGAGTTTACCTTCTGATTGTCCTTACTGGTGAGATTTTACCTTCTGCTTGTTCTTAATGTTGAGATTTTACCTTCTGCTTGTTCTTAATGTTGAGATTTTACCTTCTGCTTGTTCTTAATGTTGAGATTTTACCTTCTGCTTGTTCTTACTGGTGAGATTTTACCTTCTGCTTGTTCTTAATGTTGAGATTTTACCTTCTGCTTGTTCTTACTGGTGAGATTTTGTGTTCGCTGTTCGTCATTACTGGTACACGTAACGTACGTACGTCGGATGCCTTCTTGTTGTCTCCACTGGAGAGTGATATTTCCCTTTTGCTTGTCTTTTGTTGGTTTTGTGGACTTTAGCCTTTCGTTTGGTTTTTCCTGGTCGGTTGGTTTCGTTCTTGTCTTTATTTGAGAGATTTCTCTATTTTGCTTGTCCTTTGCAGGACGCTCTGTCTCTCGTTGCAGTACCGTACCCTCTGCCTGTCTTTTGCGGATAAGCCTTCTATTCGTCGTTACTAGTACGTTGTGTTCCTTCTTGTTGTCTTCAATGCTGAGGTTTGTTCCCGTGTGTTTGTCTCTCCTAGCGCGTTCTGTGTCTTCGCCTCACTTCTACCAGTATATCCACTGCCTCTGGCTTGCTGCTGTTACTCAGAGAAGAACAGCAATTTTTGTGCTTTTACGGGCGGGTTTCCTGGCATCTGGCTTCATGGGTCCCTCCGTAGAATGTAATGCGCATGTGCGTACATTATGGATTGTGTGTGACGCCACTCGGGTGACATAGAGGCCTTCCGGTAATTTCTCCGTGGCTTGTTGCTTTGTTGTCTCTCACAACAGAGAGGACAAATGCTGTCAATAATAGACTAGAGTTATTTCGTGGAAACGTGCAGCACGCTTTTACGTGAAGTTAGATCACACTTTCATGCTATTAGCTACCGTCGATAGTCTGTTTGTGTTTGTCGCTGCGATTCCACGGTTTCTATACTAGCCACCGTCACCGTGTTTCTGCGTTAATGCACCCTGCAGCGGTGCTCCCCTGCGCACTGAATCTACTGATACATTATCGGCTCGGTATCCGACGGCCTTTTCAATTGCACTTAGTCGTTTGAGGCTGCCGAGTCCGCTTTCATTCTACTAGCTATTCATTCGGCTGGTGTTTTTTGCTGTCGTTGTTTTCTATTGCTTGCAACTATTAATAGGGGGCTGTCAGTGTGCATTATGCATAACGATCAAGAGTAGATAATAAAAGAGTAAATGTTTGATTAACGATGCTAATGCGTCAGCATACTTCTAGTCTTACACCACGACCACGAACGAGACCATAAAAAAAAACCCGATGTCAGGCAGCAAAAAGCAAATGTCAATGACTCGTGGCAAGCTTGAGCGGATTCATTTACGAGCGCGTGCGTAGTGAAGTGTCGCGCAGTTAGCTAACTAAATTATGGCGGTAATTAATTAGGTGACTAAATAATTACCGAGCGAGAGTGTGACGTAAGCAGAATCTATCGCACCGTGAGAGAACAGGACGGCGACACGCGGGTTTGCACGTCCGTGTGTGCTCCGACTCCCGACCCTGCCTCTTTCCTCCGCCTCCTCCCCCGCCCCTCCTCCGCCTCCTTCCTCCGCCTCCTCCCCTGCCTCATCCCCCACCTTCTCCCCCCACCAACTCCCCTCGCCTCCTCCCAGCCATCTCCCACGCCTTCTCCCCCGCCGTCTTCCTCAGCCTCCTCCCCTGCCTCCTCCCCCACCTTCTCCCCCCACCAACTCCCCCGCCTCCTCCCCCGCCAACTCTCCCCACCTCCTCTCCCTCCCCCGCATCGCCGACTGTCGCTCGGTGGTGGAGGTAGTGGTGGGGTAGTGGGTGGAGGGTATGCTGTTGGCTGCGTGGCGGGAGGTGGGGGGGGGGAGGTATGCTGTTGGCTGCGTGGACGGAGGTGGGGTGGGTGTGGGGAGGAAGCTGTTGTTGGCGTGACGGAGGTGGTGAGGTAAGTGGGTGGTAGTGGTGAGGTATGCTGTTGGCTGGCGTGATGCGGGAGGTGAGGGAAGGTAGTGCTGTGCGGCTGCGGTTGGTGACGGAGGCTGGGTGGGGGTGGGGAGGTTTACTGCTGTTGTGGCGTTGAACGGAGGCTAGGAGGAGGTAAGTGTGGGGTAGTTGGTGCAGGTCATGCGTTTGGCTGCGTGACGTGGAAGGTTGCGGGAAGGGTCGGGATGGTATGCTGTTGGCATGACGTGAACGGGAGAGGCGGGGGGGCGTTGGGGGTGGGGAGGTATGCTGTTGGCTGCGTGGCGGAAGGGGAGCGAGGTAAGGGAAGGGTTATGCTGCTGAACTGCGTGACGAGCTGGGGGTTGGGTGGTCGGGAGGATGTATGCACACTGTCTGGCTGCGTGACGGGAGAGTGTTGGGGTGGATGGGGAGGATGTAGCGTGTGGCTGCGGTGCGGGAGGGGGGGACGTAGGGGAGGTATGCTGCTGGCTTGCGTGGTCGGAGTGGTTGGGGGTGGGGTCGGGGAGGTATGCTAGTTGGCTGCGTGGCGGGAGGGGGGGGGTAGGGGGAGGTATGCTGCTGGCCTGCGTGACGGAGGGGTGGGGGGTGGGGGTCCGGGGAGGTATGCTGTTGGACTAGCGATGACGGAAGAGTTTTGGTTGGGTTCAGCGGGTTAGGGTTTAGGCTTTAGGTTTTAGGGCATTAGGTTAGGTTAGGGTCGGGTTAGTGTAGTTTTTTTTTTTAATGCCGTATAGTCCCATACCTATAAGTGCCTATCGTATCCTCATGCATACCCCATTAATAATCACAACTATAAAAGCGCGCCATCGACATCGCTGGACACAAAAAAATTCCATATCGCATTCGTCGCATATNGATCATGGGGTCGATTTTGTCCTCTGGACCCGGAAGGGACTCTCAGTACAAAGAATCTTGTTCGATGCTGATATGTGGAACAACAGGATGGTACCAAAGCTGAGAAAATTCTATATCTCTGGAAGGGTGGCTGAACTATTTTCACACAGGATCAAACGTGGAAAAAAACTCTAAACTCTCACAATAAGCTTGTGGTGATATTCAGATTTATACCAGTATTTGTTTATTTTATCAGATGTCATTTATGAATGTGATACATGTGTACAAAACATTTGTTCAAAATACATTTTTTTTTATTAAGGTCAGATATTTCACATGTATGTGCCTTGTGGATTTCTCAATGTACTGTCGGTGCAGGTTCTTTTATATAATGCGATTATAAAAAATAAATTTTGTACAAACTGTTGTTTTCAGGTTTCTGTTACATAAGATTGATCTTGTGCAAAAAACTGTAATACCTTTAATTTGGCGTTTTAATATTGGAGATTTTGCAATGAGGGTCAAATGGCGTCAATTTGATTTGGCATTTGCACATTATTTAGCTGCAATTCTCCCAATAAATATACTATGGCCTCTTATTTTAATTGTAATTTGGTGTGTCAACAATTGACAAATAAAGGGATCGCCAAAATTAAGGGATTTACAGTACACTATTAAACTGACATTGAAATGTTTGATATCAATTTATTTTTCACATCACAATCTCAATAAATCACAGGAGAAATGATAATATTAATACTAGTAGCATACATATGATGAGGATACCGGGTACATTTATGCAGCACATGAGCTGAACCGACAAGAAACAAAAGATTCACATCTGGCAACAAAAATTTGCATTTTAAAGGGACATGGTCTACTTTTAACATAATCCAGTTCATTTAGAACACACAACCACTAAATAAAACTAACGATCAATCATTTTTTGAATAGGGGAGTCAGCAGATTCGTCCATGCGAAACAGATATATGCCATCTGTTCTATGAGATGAATCTCCGTCAATGGCACAATACCTTGGAGACATCTATAGTTCTTAGCCTGTTCCATTTTCATCTCAACGACTATCCTTGCTGAGGCTATGTGCTGTGTCTTAAAGACTTCATCCTCTGTCATTTGTCTGGCTGTTTTCAGTAAGGCATTTTACTTCCTTCCACAGATCAAAGTAGCTAATAAACTTATAAGTAGGTTCTACATCATCCAGTCAATTGATAATGACTTTAATAGTTGCTATTCTGACGCAAATTAGCTGCCTGGCAAGCCTGGCAAAAACGTAAACAAAGATCGGATCACCGACATTATTCAATGCTCCCCACTGTACACAAATGCTTGGCCACGTCAGAGAGAAAAGCTCCAAGTTTATCCTGGTATTATGTGATGATCCAGACGTTATTACTCTCAAATAACCCAACATTTTGGAAAAGGGATGTATTATCTACTCACTTAGGTTGTATTCACACAATATCTTCAGGAAAACAACTCAATAGACTGAATAGTAGATGGTTGAAAATGATTGATGTATAAGGATTTCACTGTCACTGCATCACTGATCTCTATAATATAATCTTATTATTATTATAATCTTATTATATATTATAAATATAATATAATATAAATAAATAATACTTAATATAATACTTATTATTATTATAATCTTATATATAAATAATCTTATATTATTATTATTATTATATTATTATTATGTTTATAATCTTATATTATAGTGCTAGTTGGCGGCGCGTATCCTTTCAATAGTGAACCAAGAAATTTTAATAGTTCAAAGTTTTTTTATTGATAATGTATTGCATCAGTCTATGTGCATGGAAAGATTTTTAGGGCTTTGTTGGCACAACGCGCAACTTTGGGAACATTTTTCAATATAGCTTAATTTGCATAATTAACATGTGGCCAAATACAGAATTTTTAACTAATAGGCGCTGACAATCATGTGCTGATAGGCATCTTTTCTGCTATAGGGGTTGACCCATGGTGAATCCATTTCGATGTTACTTTTGAGATTAGGTCAGGATGCACCTATAAAGTCAAGGTGCAAGGTCCACTTCGGCTCAAATTACCTCTAATTTCACTTAACGAACGGTAGACTGACTCGAAAAATCTATGTGTTGCTGTGAGGTGTATTGGAGTCCCCGTATTAATTGTTGATGATCAGTAATGATTATTATCATCTGTTGATAAATTAAAATAATGCCTGGGCGCATTCTGGCGTCAAGGTTATCATATATGGGGGTCAAAATTACAAGCTTTTTTAACTAATGAACGCCTAAAGAATCATGTGTGATAACACTTTTTCTAACACAAGTTTTGACATGACAGGAATCAATTTTCCAGAATGTTATTTTGCGCAGTTAAAGGCACGTTTAACCTATACATTGTCGGGTCAGGATCACTTGTTCAATATTGACAGAACAATTCCGCGTATCTCGCAGGATTCTCCGTAAAACGCAAAATTGCCACCGGATTATATCCATTTATCATTTTCCAGTGTACATATGTGATAGAGTGGTTATCATGTCGACAAACTCCCATCTGACCCTGAACTTGGTACATGTAGTTGTGCTCCGACTTTAGAATCAACTTGCCGTCTTTCAGTTGAGAACAAAATTCAGTGGCTTCTGCACATGTTTGTGGTTTTAAGTTCCTGAAGGCATGTTGCTTGGTTCCATACGGGCACTTGATTTCCACTATACCTTCTCCACATTTCGGACACTCGACATGACCATCAATGCTGGCACCAATGAAAGGCAGTTCACGACTGACGATAAGTCCTCTATCCTCTACCACAACACTACCACACTGCTTAATGTGCCACTTGGCATACTCTCGACGGGCCTTACATTCATTCTTGTTGCCGTAGTTCAGGCTCTTCTGCCCTGAGATGACCTTGGGGTAGGCGATCGTCTTCACCAGGGCATCCAGCTCCACCTTCTGCCTCTTCACAATGCTGCCCATGTGTGAGGCTGTTAGTATCACACTACGTGCCTTTCGCCAGTTGAGGTTGATCCCTTGACCACGAGTTGACCTCTCAAGGTTTTCAATCATGGTCTCGGTCACACTTTCTGAATACTCCGCCAAGAATGCCTCGAAGAGTGACTGATTTTGAGCCGCGGAAAGGTCGACATGATCCGCCAGACAACGGTCGACTTCAAACAAATCTGTGAAGTCAGTGATGTCACCAGGCGTGTTACGGAGAGTGAGATACAGTGCCGAATCACTGTTGCAGGTAGCCATACCATCCAATAGGTCCTTCAGGAAGGCATCTCCATCTACTGCTGGCCCTGCACTGTAAACACCTGGGTATGGACGTGACTTAGCGATGATGTCTTTCTCAGGGTTATATATCCTGATGTTGGATGATAATGCTGGTTCTAACCGTACATTACCAGTTGGAGCTGTTTTCCATTGGCAGGTTTGGCTCGTACACGCGTCACAAATCTTGACCAATGACAAGAGAAGTGCACCAACATGTGAACAGACACCAGACTGTCCTGACTTACATGTACATTCACCACCTTGTACCATTCCGGTTTCTGCTATGCTAACTCTCGTACGGTATGGTGCAGCCTTCATGCTGGGCTGACACTGGGCGCGAACATGTGAAATATTGGCTGGTGTACCATGTCCAACAGTCAAGTCCCTCACATATTCATCAGCCACAAACTTCTTTGCCTTCCGTTGCTGTCGTTTGGAGGTCAGCTTAGCTCCAGCTAGTGGGTTCTTGTGATACACAAAGTAGTTGGTGACATCACTGGAGCGTATCGGAGGGATGTTGTCTGTGGTGACGGGCGTCCATGATGAGGGTTCTGTCACAGTGGGCGAATCGACTGCGTCATCTTCATCACTCGAACCAGACGTGCTGTCGTCGTAGTGCATGCCACGGTATACTCTTTTCGCCATCTGGTGCTTGTTCCCGCTTCGAGCTATTCCATGCTTGATGCACCATTCCTTTAGATCCATGTTGCTCCAGGTCAACAGCTCTTCGAGGGACAGGGCCTTCTCATCAGATTCCTCCATCTAAAATGATTAAAAAATTGATACAAATAGTATTTTAAGACTACAAAATCACCAAAACATGTATATAAAAAATATATCCACACTGCACATAATACTTTTCTTGTATTCCGAGCCCTACCCTTTATTACAAAAGAAAAAGTGTTATTTATGTATATTGTATATTATTGATAAATGACCCGTAAACATAGACCCACGCTATATATTTTTTTTAAATCTAGATAGAAACCTACACTTGTAATAAACTATTATAACCTAGAGCTCTACACTGTATATACTGTATAGTAATATATTATTAAATAGATCTAAAATGTTTACTGAAAGTAATTAAAGAATCACTTCAACTACATGGAATTTCAATTAAAGAATATATAAACTCTAGCTAGTCTGTAATCAGTGATAATGGCCATTGGAACTAAGTAACTAGCACTATAGAACCCCGGGCATAGACCCTATACAAAATATTAAACAAATAGGTTGCTGTGGATATGGCCCCTAAAATATTTCCACTGATAGAGCCAGAGAGCATGCAGAGTACAAGTATCGATCGTGCTAGCCACACTGTATCACATTGCCAGGGGCCGGGCCAGCTAGCGGGGCGTGGGATAATACAAACACCATTCACATGACTGTTTCAAACCGCTCAAAGACCATCATTATGCCACAAAAATGTACAAATATATTTTACAGACTATCAACATTTGAATTATAAATATATTTGTACCAATTAGTGTGTGTGTAATGATTGGATATCAATGAAAACTTTCACGGATTGTTTTTAGTCATTATTTACCTTCATATTAGTTGGAAACATTCAGGAAACCAGGCAGTTTTGGAGTACACAACCTGTTCTTGCTGACAAGGTATGTATTGAAGTAAAATATATGAGAAAAGATAGAGATCTGATCATTTTAAGTTTGACTTTGTACGCAACAACACCTCTGGATCCATAGCAGACATAGCATATATCCACCATTGATCCAATGTGCGGAATATGGCACTGTTTGGCCATCTTCAACCGTCTCTTGCCAGTTCCAGATAACCATTCCACAGGGGGCGCTGATACGACTTCCGGAAAGTACAATGCCTATGGTTATACCAGCGCTATTCGTAGTTCNTACACCCTTTCATACCCGTCCAATCGTGAGCCGTAAGTATATCATTACGCATAAATGCAGCGAGTACGCGTAGACGTATATTTTGGCTAATTAATTTAAACTATTTTGTTTCGAGTGAGACTCAGATCAACGGAAACCAATAGCTTAAGACATGGTTTAAGTGTATCTCGAATTTAAAATAATCAATCGTCGCCGCGAAGTTATAGAGTTATACACCTTTCCTACGGCCACTAAGCTAATAAACGCATGGTGGTGGTGTGGGGGGGGGGTTAACGGCCTGTCATGGCGCTGCCATGCGCTAGCGTGCTCAATAGGAGCGGTGGACGTTGAGGGGTTTCGGATCGGCGGCCGCCATACTGCGCTACCGAGGCCACGTTATCCGCTCGCCACGTAAAGTAGGTCAAAACGTCTGACACTGCGCGCTGAAAAGCCATGTTCGCAAAACTACTTGTATCGTCTGACCAATACTAGTAGTTTAGCCAAACTAGTGTGGGGAATTGTGGTTCGGTGGCGCACGCACCTTTTGTAGAAATAGTACACGTGTTTCGTAAATAATAATGAAGATAACGGTTTTTATACACATAACGAGTGTGCGTTACAAATGTGTATGTTTTGGAAAATAGTGGTGTGTGTTTCTGTAACCGACATAGGTTTGACCTAAATTGACAAACCGTACACATACTACGTACCACCCAGGCACCAAAAACATATGATTTAGGATGATCCTAGGATATCCATAACACTATATAAACCAAGCTGTTTGATATTGCAATGAAACTCATCTAATGTTAAGCCAAGAGGCTCGCTTATCTGCAACTTAACAGTGTTAGAAAAAGTTCTAACAAAAAGATAAAAGTATATACTGATACAAAAAGCACAGCAATTATAGTTGTTCACCATATTTACAGGCCATACCCTCCGTACGTTAATAACACAGCCTGATTAAGACCACACACGTTGCAAGTCCATCGTTCATGAACTGCCAGTTACAAGCCTTATAGATCGCTGAAGCGTCCGATAGACCACGCAGCCGATACGATCTCGGAGGTTTATTCCGAATACGCAGTGGCTACACGTCCGAATCTGTCGCCTGACTTACCAGGCACGCATCAACGTGACATTACCCACGACTGCCGTATTCGAACCGGGAAAATGCACCGCACATACCACCGATGTCCACCTCATAATATTCATATAATGCATTATACAACCCATATATACGGGCCTAACCTCTAACCTTAGCCCTAACCGTAGACCTTTAACCCGAACCTAACCCACCCGCCTATAACCAACCCTAACCTTTCTTTATTGTATAATAAATTTTTATATTTTTTTATTTTTTCCTTTTATTTTTTAATACGAACTCTAACGCCTACACCCTTTGCAATTATCGGCTCTACCGGACCTCGGTCTACCGACCTTCGGTCTAAGGCTCCCCCGACTGCCTCTATGCATTAAAACCCGGTTAAACCTGCCACTACAAAGAACTGCCTTAACTCGCTTATGCATCACAGATAAGATTGATCAAACATTGGTTGATACTGGATGGAATGGATCTGACCAACAAACAAACGCACAACCACATCTTTCATCTCCATGCATATAGGGCATTATAGATAACCTGCCAACAGGCCATCTTAAGTGTCCATTCTGATGCACTACCCGCTGCACCGTCCTGTCCATTACCGCCATGCTTAGTGTGCATTCCTGATAGCGTACCCTGCACGGTCTGTCATTCGCTCCTTCCTGCCATTCCTGTGACATCTGACTCTCTCCAACTCAGTCGTGCATTCCGCTATCTTAGGTACCATCTGATCAGCTACGCCTGCCACAGTCCTGCTCATTACGCCAGTCTTAGTGTCCATTCTGATCGCACCAGCTATACCCTGCCACCGTCTGTCATTCCGCTATGCTTAGTGTACATTCCTGGTCATCTACCCTGCCACAGTCTGTCATTCCACAATGTTTAGCATCCATACGTCACCACCATGCTCAGCTAACCAGGCACAATCAGACATCCCACCACAGATAGTACTGTGTTCAGCACCTCAGCCATGTTGTAATCAAGAAGCAAACACGTACTGCTATCACATGACGGCCCAGTGACCAGCCCCATTAAAAAATGTTCATGGGTAGAAATGTACATACTCGTGAGTTAGCGTTATAAGTGTGGGAGCCACTGCTGATTCTGCTGTCCATGCATCTTGTAGTTGCTCGCTGATCTTGGCTCCCACACGTGGAAATTCTCCTTACGCTTGGCGTGTTGCAATTCATCTCTAAAATAAGCTATCGTCCAGTTTAGCCCATCCAACATTGGCACCTAAAGCAAAGGACTATTGTTAATAACACAACAACTCTTGTATGTTGTTTGCAAGGGAAAGGAAAAAGAGAGGAGAAGTATAGGTAGAGAGAGAGAGAGAGAGAGAGAGAGAGAGAGAGAGAGAGAGAGAGAAAGAGAGAG
>NW_014577353.1:59797-62600 GCF_000485595.1 Priapulus caudatus
ACCACCACCACCACCATCACATGAGGAATCTGCTTACGACATAACCAGACCAAACTGCACTGTGATTTGTGATTGAACACTGACCGATAATCTTCTTGATTATGTGTGCAAATTCGTTGATGGTGTGTTCCTCTGGGTTGCCAAGGTTCACTGGCAGTGTGTAGTTACTCCTCATTAGTGCCATTAGACCATCGACCAGGTCCGAAACATACTGGAAGGACCTCGTCTGCTCCCCTGAGCCATATATCTGTCAACGTGTGCAAACATGCAAAAATATGCGCAATCAAATGACAATTTCATGCATAAGCATCTCCAAATATCCATACAAAAATGTTCACACACCCAAGAACTTTTTCCTAAAGTCCAGCATTTTTCCAAAACTTTAGCCCTTTTCCCAGTACCCTGAGATTTAAGCTGGAAACAAACTTTGTACCCACTATCTGCCCATCAACAATAATTATTGAACAAACACTTGCCTCAAGAAAGTTTTATTGCTTCACAGATAGTAAACAAGGCTATATTTTCAGTATATTAACCTTGCTACTAACATTAGTAAAATGTGAACACAACAGGCATGCTAACTTTCTAGAAGTTTTTAAGGACCAAACGTAATAATAGTCTATTTTCCAGAGAGCGAAAACAGCATTTAAAAATTACTTTCCCAGTTTTGGGGGACCCATTCGAATTCTGGGGGTGCAACCATCTCACACAGATGGCGATATTACTTACCGTTAATGCCTCATTCTGAAGTGACTGTAGTATGAAGTTACTGACAACTCGTCCATCGTTCATGTGCATGCGGGGACCATAGGTGTTAAATATACGTGCTACTCTCACGTCAATGTTGTCCTGCATGTGAAAATAATACACTCACACACACACACTTATACATACATACATATGACAGTGACAGTAAGATAAAATACCATCATTATTCTGGTAAATGTTGGAAGTATCCCAAATAGATTTACTCAGTCTGTGCTAATTACATAGTTAACGAACCTGCTTCATATAGGAGTAGCACAGCGTCTCCGCAACACGCTTTCCCTCATCGTAGCAAGCACGTGGTCCTATTGGGTTCACATGACCCCAGTAGTCCTCTGACTGAGGATGCTCCTCAGGGTCACCGTACACCTCCGAAGTCGAGGCAAACAGAACACGTGCTCTCACACGCTTAGCCAGTCCTGCACACATTGGCATAAATATTATCAGGAGTGTCATAATATGTCACATATATATATATATCAGAAGTAGATAATAGGGAAGGAGTGTGACTTCAATAAACAAGGGAAATTTGTCATTTACTAGCCTTAAAATATTTACGATTTATTACGCGTAACTCAACCAACTTGAGCTCAAATCGTACACAGTACATTCGCCTAGCATCGTCCGAAATCGTTTCCTCGTATACACCCGCAATCCGGAGATACAGACTGAAACGTACGACACGATTATCCATTCTGTTGCCAGAAAACCGAATGTATTAAAAACCGCCTAACTTGAACACAAAAGGCCAGCCTACTAGCGAGCCACACCGCATCGCCGAGTGTGCAAGAGTCGCTAGTAGCTGCCTTTTGTTAGGCGAATGTACTGTGTACGATTTGAGCTCAAGTTGGTTGAGTTACGCGTAGTAAATCGTAGGTATTCTAAGGCTAGTAAATGACAAATTTCCCTTGTTTATTGAACTTGAAGTCACACTCCTTCCCTATTATCTACATCTGATTCTGATATATATATATATATATATTTATATATATATTATGACACTCTTGATATTACTACAATATCGAAGCTGCTCATCTAGTATATGTGTAAAACTAGTATAAAGTAATGATAAATTTATCGACAAAAAAGCATGATCTAAGTGGCTAATTTGTTCGTCAGGGTATTATTCAGAACTCAACAAATTTCAACACAAGGTAGTATTATCCACATACAGTTCACAAATTCTATAGCATTCATTGCTTCTGTAGAACGTATTTGGTTTTATTTCCATATATACATCCTGTGCTTCCATTTGTTAAATAACAAACGTCTACGTTAGGCTTGTAGGACTGGTTATTCAAATGTGTTTAAAAACAAGCAGTTTGGTGGACGCTCAAGCATTGATGTCTGCACACAATTATATATTCACGGACATACCTAGGATGTTTATTGTGCCGAGGGTGTTTGTCTTCAGCGTTTTCACAGGATTGAACATGTAGTGTGGCGGCGAAGCGGGTGACGCAAGGTGATAGATCTCATCAACTGTAACGAAAAACATGATTTCTTAATCATAACAACCCGCCCATTTATGTTGCTCACTAGGCAGGATAGGTAAATATCAGCGGAAAGGGATGCCACAAGAGGATAAACAGAATTACATATTCCACCACTTATTGTACATGCCGGGTAAGGTTCATCGTACATGCGCTTTTACGTTTATTACCTTGAATATGGTCTTTTTTCTAACTATACGGTTACTTACAGAGGATTCACCTCAGAAAATAAGAAATGTACACGTTTGCTTTCTGTATGCTATTCAAAAGGCTACATCAATCCAATACACTTTGAAGATATACATACAGGACATTCACAACTGCTACTGTAGAACAGTGGGGCCACGAACCCATCTAACCAAAACGTGCAGGGCTACGGTCAGCCATCAGACGTGATTATTGTGTACATTCGTATAATATGCTGCGTATATATATTACTTTATTGTATCCCCCAAACGAAGTTCGTGGAGATACTATGGGTTTGGCATTGTCGCGCCGCCGCCGCCGCCGCCGCCGCCGCCGCCGCCGTAGAGATTTCCTTATGA
>NW_014577353.1:65136-71501 GCF_000485595.1 Priapulus caudatus
CACTTCCATCCTTTGGAAATCTATAAAAACTGCAAGAATGACTCTCAGAATGATGGTTACAATCGGGTACAAAACACGACAGTTCAGTTACGTGTATCTGCGTGTACGTGCGTGTACCCGCGTGTACGTGCGTGTATCTCCGTGTACCCGCGTGTACGTTGTGCGTGCACGTGCGTGTACCCGCGTGTACTTGCGTGTATCTGTGTGTACGTGCGTGTACCCGCGTGTATCCGCGTGCACGTGCGTGTATCCGCGTGTACGTGAGTGTATCTGTGTGTACGTGCGTGTACGTGCGTGTACGTGCGTGTACCCGCGTGTACGTGCGTGTACCCGCCTGCTGCTGACTGACTCGCCTGCTGCTGACTCGCCGCTCGCTGGTGGCTGCTGCTGACGGACTCGCCTGCTGCTGACTCGCTGCTCTAATATTGATCGCGCGAACACACACACACGCTAAAGCCCGCCGCACACGCTGTGTTTTGTGCTGCGCCATCGGCCACGCGTGGCTGATGGCGCAGCACAAAACACAGCGTGTGTGCATGCAAACGCATCGATTTCTTGCGTGTGGAAAATATCACATGGGTTTAATATTTTCTTCCACGTGTGGCAGATTGCACAGCGTGTGCGGAGTGGCTGTGTCAAGTTCCACACCGGCTCTATGTAACCGACCAATAGCAGCAGGTCAAGCGAGTCATGTGATCTTAACTTGCGGTTGCAGCGCTGTTGCACTGCGGTACACGCACGTGCACGCAGATACACGCACGTACACGCGGGTACACGCACGTACACGCAGCTACACGCACGTTCACGCGGGTACACGCAGGTACACGCACGTACACGCACGTACACGCGGGTACACGCACGTACACGCGGGTACACGCACGTACACGCAGGTACATGCGGATATACGCACGTACACGCGGGTACACGCACGTGACTCGCTGGTGGCTGCTGCTGACTGACTCGCTGCTGGCTGCTTCTGACTGACTCGCCGCTCGCTGGTGGCTGCTGCTGACTGACTGGCCGCTCGCTCGTGACGTTTTTCGCGCTTCGCACGAGATCTGGGCTGCCAATTGTCTAGACAGAGGGCACTCACAGAGAGTGCATACCTCCACCAGCATGTAACATGTATGTGTTACGAGCTGGCTCGCTGCTCGCTGCTGGCTGCTGCTGACTGACTCGCCTGCTGCTGACTCGCCGCTCGCTGGTGGCTGCTGCTGACTGACTCGCCTGCTGCTGACTCGCCGCTCGCTTGTGGCTGCTGCTGACTGACTCGCCTGCTGCTGACTCGCTGGTGGCTGCTGCTGTCTGACTCGCCGCTCGCTGGTGGCTGCTGCTGACTGACTCGTCTGCTGCTGACTCACCGCTCGCTGCTGGCTGCTGCTGTCTGACTCGCCGCTCGCTGGTGGCTGCTGCTGTCCCGCGTAGCGGCACACTAACACAAATACGCTGCATTCGATTGGAGTAAATCTTCACAGGTTTACCGTATACCAAGATTGCTCAATTCAGCAGTTCTGGCGATTCCACAAGCCTTTTCACTACGCACGTAGCTAGACATTTCCTAGAAATGCTCGTAATTGTTGGTTCGCTGCTCGGCGCGCTTCGTTTTCCTGTAGAAAAGCGACTTGCAATTTTTTGTGTTTAATGCCCCAACATTATTCTACAACATATGGCGTGCGATAGATGGCGCAATGAGGCTATGTTCATAGCATTTTAAACCAGTTTTTCTGCACACGGCTTGGCAGGCTAAGCTAGACTGGTACCCAGTCCACAGTTCCACATGCTACACTAAGTTCAGTGTAGCCAAGGATACTTGCAGGAGTGAAGGTGGCTACCAGTCTAGCAGTATCCATGGTAATTCAGAGTAATTGGGTTCCGGTATTTAGAGTACTTGGGTTCCGGTATGCATCTTGACAGTACTTGTGTACTTGGGGTAGTATCTATCATTTGTGGATATTGCGATTCGCATATAGGTTCGCATATTTCATCCATATCCATCGATATATCATGCCACCGTATTGTTGTGCCTACAACTGTAACGTTGTTAGATCTAAGGAGTCAAAAGCAGCAAAGATTACTTTTCATCGGTGAGATGACATTTCAATAGTAATGTAGCAACGCTAATATCACTCCGCGAACGCATTTAATACCAGCTCACACACAAGCTGAGGTTAGGTTATAACCGGCAGCAGAACATCAACACAAACATAATCTTACACCACACCAGCTGGCAAGGAGACGGATTTATCTGCCGGACATACAAACAACTGGTAAAATTAGTTCCACACGCAATAGATACACACGTAGATAGACGCAGCTTTGTTACAACCTACACATGTTGGCCGCATCCCTGCCTATAGTACGGATCAACTTTCAACGAATAACAGCTTACACACACACCTTAGCCGCATCACAACAGTAGTTTGGGTTAGCTGTCGGCAAAGAATACACATACACATTAGCAACGTTGTTTTTACACAGCTACTAAACAGCTGTTCTACACTGACCACACACACATTAGCGTCATCATAGTCTGTCGTGCGGGTTAGCTGGCAACACATAATATCTTAGATACACACATAGGGGGGGGGTCCGACACTGCCCGGAGTACGGTCAGATGTCGGCCAGTAAAATACACACATTAGCCTAAAGTTATTTCTACACAGCTGTTAGAGATTTAATTACGGTAAACGATCAACCAGCATACGTCATACGTCATACGTCATGCCACCTACGAAGCACCCACGTGCCTGAGGGGGAAGGAGGGCGTAAACCCATCTCCACTCAATACTCGCCATTGGTCATCTACTCTATCCCACTCCACAAACTGACCACAGACAATAATTCTACCCCTCTACTATCCCTGTAGTCAGCAGTGATAGGGAGAAACATATTTGGGGAGGGTTTCACGGCTCCGTTGACGAAGGGAGGTATAAGAGAGCTCGCACGGAAGAAACGGGGCTCTCGTGTACTCACCCCTCTGTTGTGTTACTTGTATGTGCATTCTGAAAACCTCTAGTCTACCCTGTGTGATTTGTACTGATTTTGTAAGTATTCAATAGTGAAACGGCAGTTTGTAATCCACATCAGACTACTCTCATTTTATTATCACATTCGTAAGTTTAGTCAAACAATTACACGGCGCATATATAGCAGTCACCTATAAGCGCACAGTTGTCTGGCAACAGAGTTAACCAGCGACTACAGTAAACATGATTATTATAGTTATTCTACAATGTTGTTCTTCACAGTCGCCATTGCGGTTGAAGGCTACAGATCATGTGCAGGACGCTTATGATCTCATACATACGATGATCTTCATTACTGTCCTGTCCGTCCTGGACATCATCTCTATCGTTTAACCTAACTGTGTACTATATAAAATTCCCATGTATTTCTGCATGTCGAAAAACAAAAGAAGGTTCATACCGCCGCATGTTTAAGCCTTATCCGCGTTTATGTTATTAAGTACGTTTAACCTATTTTTCACGCAATTTCCCCACTAGGGTTCAGGGGACGTCAGCACAAATTATGCCATATAAACCATATATGATGCGACCGTATTCCAGTCCATAGAACTGTAACGTTGTTACATCTAAGGAGTGAAAAGCAGCAAACATTCATGCACTTCTTCTGCCATTCTCTTAATAAATAAACTTGAATAGGAGACTTGAATATTCTCATAATAAAGAACGGCATATTCTTGGCCCCAGTGTACATATTTTCATCCGTGCAAGCTTTACAAATTAGCATTGGCAGGATGGCATTTAAGTCGAGTATTGCATGAAAGCACGTATTTTAGGGTGTAGATTAAAAAAAAGTCGCTGACTACATTTGACAGTGTTTAACGGTTTAACCGATTCTACAGTAGCACTGACATACTGAAGGATTCAGCGGCATTGATGAAAACTAAAACAATGCGCAAATCATGAGGCATACAAAACACGCAGGAGTTTTACTGTAGGGACCTACGTGTTCAGTTGGCCAGTATTGGGTTACTGACAGTATACAAACGTTCGACATGTTTCTAGACTGTGTGGAATGTACATTTGCCATGCATAATGGCGGCAGGTGATGAACAACAGGAAGCAAAAACTGCACAAATGCAATTGCTCATAAACCGGTGATGCAGAAATGCAACTGTGATTGAGCCACTGTGATAGCAGGTTGGGCACGTCTCTGCAGGTTGTTGAATTGCACATTTCCCGTGATTATACATGACCGGTATACGGCCCGTACTAGCTAGCCCGTACCAACGTCAGTCTAGCACATATGACGTCTGATAGATCGCGCCACTACGCTACGCCACCACTATCACGTTGTGAGTTTTAGCCGTAAATAACTTTATTCAGTTGCCGTTTGTCCTTTAGAGGTGAAATGACCAGTGTTATTATTGCATTCCTCCATATTGGTGTAGATCTTAAATAAAAAGTCGCTGGACTAGCATTTGACAGTGTTTTAACTGGTTTTTAACCGATTACAGTAGGCAGCTGACATACTGAAGACTTTCAGCGGCATTGATGAAAACTAAAACAATGCGCAAATCTGAGGCATACAAACACACTTAGGAGTTTTACTGTAGGGACCTTACGTGTTTCAGTTGGCCAGTAGTTGGTTACTGACAGTATGCAAACGTTCGACAGTTTTCTGACTGTGTGGAATGTACATTTGCATGCATAATGGCGGAGGTGATGAACAAACAGGAAGCAAAAACTGCACAAATGCCAATTGCCTCATAAACCGTGTGGCAGAAATGGAACTGTGATGAGCCCACTGGTGATTAGTCGTTGTGGCACGTCTCTGCAGTTGTTGATTGCAGCATTTCCGTTGATTATACATGACGGTACCACGGCCGTACTAACCCCGCTACCAACGTCAGTCTAGCAATATGCCGTCCGATAAGATCGCTGCCACTACGGACTATTATATATACACACAGCGGCTGCCAACATTTGGGTTGATAGGTGAGAGTGAGATTCGACGGGCGAAGCGACGAGGCGAGGGTGGGCCGCTGGTGGGGAGGGGCGGGGGGGGGGGGGGGTGTCGTAAGGGGGTTTCCCCCTCCCACTTGGTAGGAGCTTTTGCATTTTATACTTCAATTTGTGGCCAAATTTGGTGCATACTAAAGCGACTGTTTTCAGATATTGTAAGTTTTATTCATGAAGAGATATTCATGCGTGAGATATCTCAGCATTTTTTGATGTGCGTGAGATATTGTAAGATCAGAGTGAGAGCGTGGAATTTGGTTCAAAATGCGTGGTCTCACGGTCAATGCGTGAGAGTTGGCAGCCCTGATACACACCATCACCACCAATCACGTGCGTGAGTTTTAGCCGTAAATGAACTTCAATTCAGTTGCCGTTTGTCCTTTAGAGGTGAATGACCAGTGTTATTATTGCATTCTCTTCATATTCATAGAACTAGTCTACTATACCTATAGTACCTACTACTAGTAAGTACTTTATTAGCTACTACCCCCCCACCAGTACTACTACTACTACTACTAGTACTACTACTACTACAGTACAGTAGGCCTAGTAGTGCTCATAGGGTCTATGTCCCCCAGGGTACTGCCGAAACGTACCTTGGTCACTATTTTAAATTATATGGTTAGGGTTAGGATTAGGTTAGGGTTAGGGTTAGGTTTAGGGTTCGGGTTCGGTTAGAGTTAGGGAGTAGGCGTAGCCGATGTGAATACATTTCATCAAGGGCGTATTAAGAAGGAGAGCGTACAACGGTGAAATGCGAAACCCATGTTGCAGTATTAGTCGAATTAAAAAACTAGCCCGTTTTTTTTGACGATTCTTTGCGGTAGTATTTGATCAGCTGTCCCTACCTTACTAATATAAAACAAACCGCTTGTCCCTACGATGCTCCTACGCTGAGATAATGAGGGGTGAAAATCTGGTATTTTTGCTGAAAACCGACTCGAGATCCCTGTTGGAGGTCACATCCAACAGGGATCTCGAGTTTGTGGTGGTTTGGAGTGGTTTTGTGGCCAGTATGTTGCTTCCGGTCGCCGCTGTTGTAGCGCCATAGGTAGCGCTGATCAGTCAGTACTATCAGAGTTTACTATACATCCAGCATGAGGTGGGCACAGGTGGGGTCATCACTATGGCAATCAATAACAGACATGTATTCATTCCATTTGTTAATCATTGACGGAAACACGCGAGGTTCCCTGAAGTGAGAGGGTCACAGCCAACTGGGATCTCGAGTCGGTTTTCGGCAAAAATTCCAGATTTTCACCGCTCATTATCTCAGCGTAGGGGGATCGAAGGGACAAGCGGTTTGTTTTATATTAGCAAGGTAGGATGGCTGATCAATAATACCGCAAAGAATCGTCATCATAAAACGGGCAGTTTTTT
>NW_014577353.1:71511-75145 GCF_000485595.1 Priapulus caudatus
TATCTTCATAGAACTAGGTCTACTGTGTGATTATCCTAGTGACCTCGCTATCTTAGTAAGTACTTATAACTTTATGGCTACTACCCTCCCCACCAGTAACTAGACTACTACTACTATTACTACTACATTACTACTACGTACTACTATATACTACTACTACTACTACTACTTACTACGAGTACAGTAAGTCCTAGTGTACTAGTACTACTTAACGTGGACTAGTAGGTTTATTACTCGACTGCTTTCCGACCCTTGAGCCGTAGCTACTACTATGTAGTACTACTACTAGTACTACTGCAGTACTACTTACACAGTGAGTTAGTACTACAGTGAGTACTGACTTACTTACTACTACTACTATGGTTATAGTAGTATCTATACTAGTTAGCGCGGTTACTAAGTAGTGGCTACTATACTACTACTACGTATACTGACTACTGACTGACTACTACTACTAGTAGTGAGTATTAGTAGTACTCTTATTAGCTGGTTTACAGTATAAAGAATGAAATTCCCAGATAGCGAACCGCCCCGGCCCCCCCCTAAAATATTTTATCCCCAATAGGGTGCCCCCAAATATGTCCTCCCCCCAAATCCATCCCTCCGCAAATGACCCCCCTAAGGGGAATTGTTACGACCCCCCATCTAAGTGCGCAAAGTTCCTAGCTCCCACGTCCAAATAATATCTGGCCCTCGGTGTCACCTCCTAAAATTCCGGACTGTTTCGCTGGCCAGCTATGGATTCGCGTGCGCTGGCCTATGCATTCGTGCGCACGGTTCCATGAGCCGCCACTCAAAATAAAACGGGCAGTTTTTTAATTCGACTAATACTGCAACATGGTTTCAGCATTTCACCGTTGTACGCTCTCCTTCTTAATACGCCCTTGATGAAATGTATTCACATAGTCGTGATAAAATACGTTAAATTTATAATATAAAAATTACCTTCTATATACAATGGGTTCACAATGTCGTGGTGTAGCAGTTCAAAGTTTTCATGTCCTATCCAGTGTACTATGTTACGCTTTCGTCCCGTGAAGAAATTGTCAACGACTGTCACTTCATGGCCACGCATCATCAGGGCATCTACTAGATGGGAGCCAACGAAGCCTGCACCGCCTGTTACCTGACAAATACAAGAACATCTCCACAAAATGTTCATGCTGGCCCTGAGATTCCATAATGATTAAAAATAATGGTAATAATAGTTCAACAGAATGGGACGAATAACTCAACAAGATGGGTTTATATAAATGATTTTTTTTGTTTACAGTCTTAAACTTTTGCTAAAAACTAAGTCTCAAATAAGTTGTAAAAATGTATGCTGAACTTTGTAGCATATTTTTTATTGGTGTTTTGGTTAGAAAACAGACAAGAAGACAAAAAACATAGTTAAAATTAAAAAAAAGTCATATATGTATGGAGTACTATAAGGATCACATGCCTAATGACCAATTTTTTCACATTGACATAATTAAATTTAATCACATTAAAACAATTATTTTTTTATGACACATCTACCACAGAAAAACTATCTAAGCAAATCTCTGCTGATATGTTGTGCATTATGCTCATAATGCAATAATTTTCACAGGTTCTAGCATTTACATAATCATGTCTTCTTACCAAAATTCGTTTCTTGTCCTTGTATGTTAAATACTTTGTTTCTGGGTACGTTTTTCTTCTGAAAATACACAATTACTATGTAAACAAAACTTAAAAGTTGTCCTATGTCTGTATGTGAGCAGGTATAACAGTTTGGCGCAAACAACTCTTTGTCATCACTGTTAAGTTATTATTTAAATAATGTAGTTCAGTAGTGAAGGTACGTAGGTTTAATTATGATATAAATTTAATATAAATTTTCATTTTCATTTTCGTTATTATTCCATTGACCGTTATTCAAATTTTTAACTCAGTGCTTCTAAATTTACTCTAATTGAGGTATTACCAGACAAGATTTTATAAATTGAACACAGGTATAGTTCCAAGATATCAAGAGTACATAATAGAGAATTATAGCTGCGTTCACACGAGGATTTCAGTACCGTACTTGAGCGTTCACACGGTAAAAATATACACGGCTTATTCAGTACCGTACTGAAATACGCGGCTTACTCGGCGCGGGAATCACATTCCGCGCCGAGTAAGCCGCGTATTTCAGTACAGTACTGAATAAGGCGCGTATATTCGGCACCACGCTGGCCGCGTATTGTCTGTCGTGTGAACGCAATTTCGAATTGCGAAACTGTAGTGCGCTTACCTAGACTGGTACCCGTTCGCTACACGACGTTAGTGTAGCGTGTGGAACTGTCGACCGGGTACCAGTCTATATTATACCTAGCCAGCTAAGCCTCGAATCTCGTGTGAACGCTCCAGGTTGTGTTAGCACGGTATTTCAGCCGAATTCAGCACCAGATAAGTACGGAACCAGCGAGGCCGTGTATCTCGTGTGAACGCAGCTTATGTACTCTTGAAGATATGATCTTGTGCTGCACAACTACATTGTATAGACATGTATCACAGCATTTTGAACAACATACAGCTGAATGGAAGTGCTGGGTTATCCCCCGCCTCTCTAAGGCATGTCAGGTTAGACATCTTTTTACTAGCGACATCCCATAAATCCCCCGACATGCCTACTCAACATGCCTTAATATTCCCAGCTGTTTCCTTTTGACGATTTCAACACTATCATGTTGTTTTTACAGTTTGATGTACATATATATATATGTATAACTACTTACTCTTGTTCTATATTCGATAGCCTTTCTTCAAGGTCCTTCATCTTCTTTTCACACTGCTGGGCACCAAAGTCAGACGGTACAAATTTGTTATGCGTCCGACTACTTTCCTGTGAGGCTGGGTGCACCAACGGTGACTGCTGCTGCTGCATGTCAGCTCTATAATGAATATTAGCAGGTGCTCGATCGTTATTAAATGCTAACCTGAAAGACAAATGCATAAACTTACTACACTCTGAAGTGTATCCCGATAGAAATCATGAAAATTCCTAACCTTTCTGCGACACAGTTTAGTAACTACAACCAATATCTACCAGTGAAGCACGAAATACACTTGCTACACATGCTACAACTTTATGGCATGAATAATAGGAATGAAGGAGACTCAAGGATAATCATGGAAAATCTTATTGTTCTGTGACACGATCTATTCTTAGTCTATGGTAATATTCAGCCACTGAATACACAAGTACCAACTTATACCAGCAGTGAACATGTGCACATATAAATAACTGTTATCTAATAGTACATACCTGTTTCCTGGTACTATATCACCTTTAAATGCATGTCCATACACTACAAGGAAACAAAATTCAGGATCAGCTTACACAATTACATACAAGTACACTTTAGTACAGGCACGTGGGCCTTTACAAGTGATCCAACAGCGAATGAAGTGGCTAGTGTGTGGTCACATGCAAATTTCATGCTGTGCTACTTACATGTATATGTATATATATTATATATATGCATGTATATACCAGGGTTCTCCCTATGTTGCGCAAACGGGGCGCCCGCGCCCCGTTTGGGAAAACTCCCCCCTGTTTCAATCGTTGCGCCGCGTTTGAATTACCTCCGCCCCGATTAAATTCCACCACAATAAAAGTTTA
>NW_014577353.1:76038-77658 GCF_000485595.1 Priapulus caudatus
GTCACGTTAGTTACCGTCGTGTGGCCAGGCTTACACTCTAAATTTGCACACACAGCTCTTCAATGAGCCACGATAGGATAGAGATAACGGTTGCTATGCAATTAATGCAAAACACATGTGCGAAAAGCTACAATCGGCTGGAGCGTCAGTTTACTCATAGGCTACGGCTAGGCTACGGCCGAAAAGCCCTACCGTGGCTCATTGAAGAGATGTGTGTGCAAATTTAGAGTGTGGCCTGGCCACACGACGGTAACTAACGTGAAAACCATGTCGTCGAAAAGTACGAATTATGTCAAAACGAAGGAAGCTACGCGGTTTGTAATACTCGCGATGTATACACGCCAAAGAATGGATAATCGTGTCGTACGTTTTAGTCTGTATCTCCGGATTGCTGGTGTATACAAGGAAACAATTTCGCACGACGCTAGGCAAATGTACTGTGTACGATTTGAGCTCAAGTTGGTTGAGTTATGCGTAGTAAATCGTAGGTATTCTAAGGCTAGTAGTAGTAAATGACAAATTTCCCTTGTTTATTGAAGTCACACTCCTTCCCTATTATCTACTCCTGATGGAATGCACCCTGAACAGCTATCCAGCCTAAGATGCACGACAGGATCGTCATGTCTCATATCGTGTTAGCAATAGGTAGCACAGCCAGAAAATATTCCTACGAATAGTCGCAGTCTAATAGGCACACAAAATATTGCACATGTACGCTAATCTTTTCACTTAATTTGGCCCTTAAATGCATGTGTACTACGCTGTAGCTTTACACTACTCAGGGTCACTTTCCCACAGTTCTCATTTTCACTATTATCTAGATAAGGATACACTTTGGTTTAATGCAAAATTTCATTGATTTTCCATTTTCATTCTTATTCGATGGCTAACACCAGTTGCCACCGAATACACATGCTTATTTCTCCATCTATCAGGGCTGCCAACATTGGGTGAAAGGTGAGAGTGAGATGCGAGGGAGCGAAGCAACCGAGGGGGGGGGGAGGTTCCTCCCTCCCACGGTAGGGAGCTTTTGCATTTTATAACTTCAATTTGTGCAATTTGGTGCATACTAAAGTGACTGTTTTCAGATATTGTACGATTTTTTTTGCTGTGCGTGAGATATTTCAGCATTTTATTCATGAAGAGATATTCATGCGTGAGATATCTCAGCATTTTTTTGCTGTGCGTGAGATATTGTAAGATCAGCGTGAGAGCGTGAGATTTGGTCAAAATGTGCGAGTCTCACGGTCAATGCGTGAGAGTTGGCAGCCCTGATATATATACCAATGTATGTAATCTTTCAGAGCGTTTGGATTGCCCTCGTACATGTGCAGTTAGCCGTGACCCTTAAAACACACATTTACTGATGACATCAGAGACGCGATCCAACCAGTCTGTTCACGGTATTCATTATGCTAGTGTAGAAAGTGTCAGTTGTATTAGGGAAGGAGGATTTATATTTACTAGCTGAAACCCGCGCTACGCGCGGGCTTAGTGACTGTGATGATGGAGAGTTTAGTTGTTGCACATGTTTGTTTTTTATGGTTGAGATGTCAATACAAATACATGTAGTAACACATTAACCATTTGTTTGGCAAGTACACAGTAAAATACACACAC
>NW_014577353.1:78081-80098 GCF_000485595.1 Priapulus caudatus
TTTGGATCAAAGCTGATTGAACCTTTCATTAACATACATACATACATACATACATACATACATACATACATACATACATACATACATACATACATACATACATACATACAACATTCGTCAAATTACTGTGAATTTGGCGCTATTTGGATCAAAACTGACGGAGCCTTTCATTAACATACATACATACATACATACATACATACATACATACATACATACATACATACATACATACATACATACATACATACATACATACAACATTCGCCAAATTATAGTAAGATAATACATTGGGTATATAAGGGGTTTGTACCGTCTGTATAAATGTTTAGTCTCGTCCATTTGTCATCCGCGCCAGAATTGGGCTCGTCACTGCCAACAGCTGCACAGCTGATTGTGTTTATACTTTGCTATTGTTTACAATCAAATAAATAGAGCTAAAATCAAGGGGGAAAAGGGTTCGATTTGGGGAGTGGAAAAGAAGATAAATAACTTAGGGGGTTCGATTTGTGTAGTTGGATAGAAAGTAAAGGTTTGATGTGAGCGAACAGACAGGTTTGATCTAGGAGTAGAGAGAAAATACTGCTGGAATGCTATTTATTGTGTATTATATAGCTTATTAAAAGCATATTTATTTGGTTACTGAAAAATCGTTGTTTTTCCACTCTGTCGCTATTTAATTTGTATTGACACAAGTGTAATACCGTCGAAGGATGGATAAGTAAATATCTAGGAATAGCCTATTGTTCTGGTTGGCATATATGACCAGCTGTGTAAAGTCGTAACGCGGGAATAGACAGGATAGAATTAGGCCAATTATAGACAAGCATGTAGTACGGACTGACTAGAAACAATAGGTAGGCGTGTCTACCTATGGCAGTATATAACCGCGTGTTCGACCAGAGAGAGAACACGCAGAGCGATAGTGTAATAAACATACAGGCATCTTGGTTAGAGACAGTGACTGACAACTTATACCTCGTAAGTTATGTGAGGTTTACTCGCGTACTACACTGTACGCATTCGCCACGTTACGGGCGGA
Source organism: Priapulus caudatus (assembly GCF_000485595.1). NCBI lineage: Eukaryota > Metazoa > Priapulida > Priapulimorpha > Priapulimorphida > Priapulidae > Priapulus > Priapulus caudatus. The sequence goes on from NW_014577353.1 coordinate 79,124, forward strand.
TGCTATTGCTAGATTAAGTAGTGTCAATTAAAGTGATTCATGAATACGTCATACTGTGCGTTATCTACCATTCTTACATTCGTTCACATAGACGCTAGCAAGGGTGTATTAAACGCACTCACGTGTAACCACTGATACGATCACGGGTAGAAATAGACGTCCTTACACAAGCACATATATCAATCGGTTCAATTTCTAGTCGGGTTAATGCGGTGGTGACACCAAACAAACCCCTAGACGCACACAGGCGAGTACAGTAGAGATTAAAGTCGCAGGTTTAACCATAGATACAATAATGTAACCCAAACACAGGATAGGGTTACAACGCGAGCCAATGGTTTTCTGTGGAGGAACCCCTAAGTGAATCACTCAGGGCGGTTTGCTGGTGCGTTTTCAGAAACTAGAACTTCCAAACTGGGTTTATTCTCAACACGAACCTTTCTCCGCTATCTTGGAACTTACTATGTATCACAATACTCTGTATTAAACTAATACAGGGCTCGACTTTATCGGTGGCACGGGTGCCAATGGCCACCTGATACGGCGTCGGGCCACCTGAAACTGTCGGGTTGGTGGCCCGCCTGGCCACCAATAAAAATAAGGCCGTAGCTACGCGACCGAACCGGTCGAGGAACCGCTAGGCTACGCGTCCGGACATCCATCTCACACAGAGATCTTGCGACACGTACACGCATGATTGCGAAAGGGGATGCTCTGCTGATTGCCGAGTGTGTGTGTGCGTGTGTCCGTGCGCGTGCGCGTGCGCGCGTGTGTGTACGTGTGGTTTACTGGAAGCAGATTCTGAGAATGTGAATCGCAACAAGAAACAATGCTTTACTTTGCCTAAATCCAGATTCTGAGAATGTGAATCGCAACAAGAAACTAGATAGAGGGCACTCAAAGAGAGTGCATACCTCCGCGAGCGTGTAACATGTATACATGTGTATAACAGCTGGCTCGCTGCTGCTGACTGGA
>NW_014577353.1:82285-87151 GCF_000485595.1 Priapulus caudatus
CATCCCCTTCACCTCTCTGTCTCTTACAGTTGTTAATCCCTCACCATCCCTGTCTCTTACAGTGTATATTCCTACAGCCCTCCTACACCCTCACTGTCTATAGGTGTCATCATCCCTACACCCCTCCCTAAACCTCCCTGTCTCTTACAGTGTATCATTCCACACCCCTCCACCTACCACCTGCCCTGTCTCTACGTGTATCATTCCGCTAAAACCCCCAAACCCTTTTTCCCTGTCTCTACAGTGTTCATCCGACCCTCTTCCCTGCTTCCCTGTCTCTACAGTGTATTCATCCTTGCACCCTCCCTGTTCTACAGCATATCATCCCTACACCCTTCTTACACCCTCTCCCTACAGTTGTTCATGCTACACCCTCCCCCCTCACCATCCTGTCTCGACAGCTGTATCAATCCTGCACCCTCTTACACCTCTCTGTCCTAGTTGTTGTATCATCTACACTCCTAACCAGGGGTGTCAACTCTTTTGGTTCATGGGGCTCATACAGCCATTCTATCTCAAGTGGCCGACCAGTAAAATTATGGCAAAATAACTACGTCAACTCAATATTAGCGCTTTGTTTTTCAGTTATGCTTTATCATTCAGCTACATGTGTCCTACATAATCACGGCCAAAGTCTATATTAGCACAACATTATGTATTCACAGATAGGCAATTCGTTAACAATTGCTCAAATAGAGGTGAGTGAATACTTTTTCACATCTGAACAACTTACAACTTTTTTGTGTGACATACTCAGAGATTTATGCTCTACATGTGCGGGGCTGATCAAATCATTCGGGCGGATCCGGCGCGGGCCGTATGTTTGACACCCCTGACCTAACCTCTACTGTCTTACAGTGTATCATCCTACCCTCCCTGTCTCTACAGTTATGCATCCCTATACCCTCCCCATAGCACCCTTTCTTCATACAGTTATCATCCTACCTGCTCTATACTAACTCTGGTATGTAAGACTTGTCTTGACTCGTGGAGAATGATTGACGAACGACCAAGCTGAGGGTAAGCGATGGATTGCACGTGCAACTACGGTTTATTGTAGGGCCAAGTAAGTTGTTACCTCGGCAACGGCAGTTGAGGAGGTAATGTAATCGGGTCTTCGTGTGTGTGTTCATGTGTGTGTTGTGTGTTTGTTCGTAGTGTTGTGTGTGCGTTGCAGCCGACAATCGATTCAGACCAGCTCGCCTGTAGGGGTTACAGTCAGCAGCAGTTCGCTTAGGGCATAAAGGATCTCATACATTAATACCGGGTGTAACTGCGTTCTTGTTCGTCTACATCGAGCCTTCCACAATTCAATTTACTCGCCTACCAGAGGTGAGATGGAGGACAAGAAGATGAAACGACGGACTGGTAAGACAAGGTTCACAAGGCAGAAACGGGTCTTGGAGAATCTACTGCTACAGGAGGGACCTCTGGAGGAACTAATTGATGAGCTAAAGAAACTGGAGTTGGCCTTTGGGGTGCTGCAGGAACGTCATGATGAATACTGTGAGATGATTGATGATATGGAAGCCTATGAAAAAGAGGAAGACTACATACAAAGTTGTATCGATGAGTTAGCTGTGTTAATCGCTGTGACACAGGATCTGGTCAAATTCCGACAACTGCAGAATGGAGAAGATGGCCGCTTTTGTGAACTAGGCCATCTTGTCAGACGTTGCTACAATATTCTGTCACAAGTTGGAAAGGGGGCAGATATGAACAACAATCATATGCTGGCCATAATAGAGAAGAAGCTGACCCTCGATGACAGAAAGGTGTATGCTCGCAGTCTGCAACAGAAAGATGAGGAAGCCTCACTAGAAGGTCTTCTTAACTTCTTCAAGGATGAAATGAAAACCCGGATGAGGGCCACTGCAGAAATCAGGAGCAGTTCAACTGCTCAAAAGAGCAAGGTCAATCTGACTCAACGACAAGACACCAGCAATGCACCTCAACAGTGGCAGAGATGGAAAAAGTGTTGGGTATGCGAGTCAGATGATCATTGGCCAGACCAATGTGTACTCTTCAAAGAGCTATTGGTGGAGGATAGGTACAAGCTATCGAAAGAAAAGCAGGTTTGCTTCAGTTGTCTGAAACGGGCGGGCAAGGATCATAATATGAGAACCTGCAGAAGGAAGACACGCTGTTCAAAACAGAATTGTGAGTCCTATCATCACCCATTACTGCATAAAAGTGCTGGGAGCAACATTGTGGGACTTGCATCAAACGACAACGAGGTGGTTTTGCCTATCGTCACCACAAGGATTGGTACGGATATCAACCACACATCAGGTAATATCCTGCTCGACTCTGGAGCAAATATTAGCCTGATCCGTAAAGAAGTAGCCGAGAAGCTTGGGCTTAAGGGAAAGTCAATCAGCATCGACCTCGACACACTAGGAGGTGACGTCCAAACTTACCAAACTAAAGTATATAAGCTGAAGGTTTATTCTGCTGACAAGAGGAAGTATGCCATATCAGCTGTTGGTGTACCCGAAATTACTAATGTTCCAAAAACAGGTGAAGGAATACTGAAAATAATTGAGTCTGTACTAGGACAAGCACTCAGCAGAGGCTATGGTGACATAGATGTGCAGACAGTTTTGATTGACATCTTAATGACATGAGTTCTGCTACTTAATAAAGATACTGGCAGAGGATTTGAAAGCTTTTTAATATTTGGAAACTTATTTAACTCAGTCACGGTTTTGTTCTTTCTTTGTTGTTGTCGTAATCTAGTTATGTTATTGCGATTATTTGCCAAAACACATTACCCATAGTTAGGATACAAATAAATTATTTAATAAATGTAGCAACCGGGCCACCTGAAAATCCATTTGGTCACCTGAATCTCATACTCAAGTGGCCCGACCGGCCACTCGAAAAAAAAGTCAAGGGGAAGCCCTGTAATATAACCTGTTACAAAAATTCGAAGTGACGAGCGGCGAATATACTGAGCGCCATTTCTGTTGACCTGTGACGTACGCATTCCCAATGCGCATAGCGATCGGCAAACGCAGCGCCCTCCGATTGGTCGGTGAATCCGCTCTTCAAACCGAAGTACGTCACAGGTCAACAGAAATGGCGCTCAGTATATTCGCCGCTCGTCACTTCGAATTTTTGTAACAGGTTATATTAGTTTAATACAGATCGAGTATTGTGATAATTATGGTAAGTTCCAAGATAGCGGAGAAAGGTTCGTGTTGAGAATAAACCCAGTTTTGGAAGTTATAGCCTCTGAAAACGCACCAGCAAACCGCCCTGAGTGATTCACTCAGGGGTTCCTCCACTAAAAAGGATATGCTCGCGTTGTAACCCTATCCTGTGTTTGGGTTACATTATTGTATCTAGTTTAACCACTACACTAGAATCTATCACTATCAGCCTCGACTCTCCAACAGGGTGAACAGCCGTCAACTGCCAGCGATAGTTGAAATTGCAAAACGTCCTAAAATAACATGTATGATGTAATGTCTAATGATGTATCCCTTCAACCCTTGTTTCCATGGATCAAATTTGTTGACACGCAGATTAGTCATTAGTACGCAGCATTTGCACGTTTTATATCAAATGACAAATTGTGTGTTAACAAAATACCATATTTACATAAAATGCGGCAGTTAATGAACGCGGGTTATAGTACTACTACTACTACTACTACTAGTACTAGAGCTAATAGTACTACTAGTACTACTAGTATTAGTTACTATTACTAATACTGTAATAGTAATACTGATTGGAAGGCTCGATGTAGACGAACAAGAACGCAGTTACACCCGGTATTAATGTATGAGATCCTTTATGTATCTATGAATGACAGAATGTCAACTCAAAATGGATTATTTATGTTTAACTGAGATTATGCAATATACGAATGGGTCAGTGTTTGAAATAAGGCATGCCCGTACGCCCGAGGCCGACAACTTTGGCGCTGGGCCGACCAAAATTAAAAGTTCCACGCCCGACGGGCAGGCAACATTCGCCTCCAAAATAACTTACTTCGCCGCCTATTTGTGCTTTACTTTCCGTGTTTAAAAACTATAATTATACACAGAGTTCTTAGGCTAGAAACTGACTTTGCTTCCACTAGCGTGATCTGTGTGATCCCGGCTTCGTATTGATTTTTGGAATAGACTGGCTACTTGATCGTTTGCGGTTCACCAGTTTCTACTTAAGAAGTAACAGAGAACTAGTCTGCGTAGCAAGTGGCAGTTGTACGGGAACGTTGTGCGGGAACACAGTAATTCTGACACCACCCTCCGCTGTATAATTGGCATTTAAACACAATAAGACGGATCCCATGACTTTGTTTATTGTATAAACGGACATATTCTGCACAACAAGAGACAAGTCTAGATCTACTGCTGGATGAGAAAGCGTTTTATTCTTCCGTACATGTATTTATGCGGTTGGGTTGCGTTGAGAATATGTGTATGACATTAATATCGGTGAATTAAGTACAAGCTATTGTTCGAATATATTTTGAAAACGTTGCCCTATACGGGCCGTAATGTACTCGTCCGTGCGGATGGCTCTAACACATACTAAAAAGAGTGGGAGTTCTTGCGTATTTATGCGTGCGATACATAAATACTTACGCGTCACAAGTAGGTAAAAAATGCATCGCGAATTGCGGATGCAATACCGGGAAAATTATTCCCTGCTGGGATAATCCTCACAATCCTCCCTTAGTGAACATATGTAAATTATGACTGCTGGATGAGAAAGCCTAGTGTTCCCACTCAAAATTTTGAAAAAAGAATTTTGGTTTGCATATATTTTACTTGTAGTTGTATTTATTGAATTTACATGGTAAAATGCTTTCTAAATCGTGCTTGTAACACACTTTTCAAATCAGTACATTCC
>NW_014577353.1:88282-91149 GCF_000485595.1 Priapulus caudatus
GCGTCCTTGAAATGCAGAGTTCGCCACGCGAATGCGTACATGCACCTAATGCATTATGATAGATCAGAAACATTTCTTCGACAAGATGGAGATTACGCCATGTTAAATTCCCACCAGTAATTTGAACACTGGCAACGCAATCACCAACCGAACAGCTACGACCTTTTAGATGTCTTCTCTTACTCAACCCCTCGAAGTTCAACGCCTTGCATAAATTGCATGTAAATGCCTGTGAGCAGTTTCCTGATTCACATTCAAATTAGGCCGCACAGAAAGTTACTGAGTAGCACGTCACATGATACACACAAATGACCCATATCACTATTCTGGCAGATAAACAATTTCGTTTTCAACTCAACCGGGAAATGTCGGTTGGAAACCATGCGCTTCATGTGATAGTAGTGGTTTGCGTTCTTGAAACATCCTTTTATTGCATTTCTCGTTACCTCAGATATCGTCAACATAGAAGATGTCTTAACAGGGCTGGAAGGATAGCTTGAACCGACTGCTACAACCCCTTGTCCTTATCGTATCTAACTGACAGCAGCCATTGCAAAGTCGCTTGATTGGCTTTGATTTCATTGCGTGAGTGCATGAGCATTTTCGGAAGAGTTTTATCTAATCGCTCAAGGTTTTTCTTGTTAATGTGACTGGATCGCTTGCTCCGCTAGTGACTGCCACTGGTTTTGGAGGCTTTGGCGTCCACGCGACGCTTCCATGTGCATGTGTTGTGTCCAAATGACTGACCTGTGAGCTGACGCGAATACTGTCATGTGTTATGTTCTTGGGAACCAGTCAGAAACGCCGGCCGTTGCCACTTCTCATGTACTTGTCCGGATTCTTCTGGTTTGCTATTGTTTTAGTGGGGAGTAATAATTGTGGGCGACAGTCACTTCACAGTGTACACTTTCATGACTTTGGCGAGCAACAACAACTCATCGCATGGGAAATTCAGTGTACCACGACGCTGACACCTTGCGTGCTCTGTTAGTTTCATCGATATTTATTAGCCTGCTTTGCGTGTCTAGCTTTCGCTTATTAGTGGGTATGCGACCCCAGTGAGATATTTAATAAACATCGACATGCTCGATTGGTTTTAGCAGATAAAACCGGTATAAACTGGCTCTGGTTTTAGACTGGTGTGTCATAGACACGGCTATACGACATTGTACTTCGCTGCGGCCGCGAGAATTTCACGCTAGGGCTAGACTAACATACGGCCGATTTTCGCACGACCAAGCACGTAATATTGAAGAATAATGTCTTACGGACTTACCTATCACCAATACGCATTTTTAAGTCTATAACTTCACACTCTTTTACTTTTAATCCAATGTTTTGAACACCCTAGCGAAACTTACGCAAACGGGAAGGAATTTGCGTAAGTTTCGCTAGGGTGTTCAAAACATTGATTAAAAGTGTTCGGAAAGGGGAAAATTTTGAAAATAGATTCTCTGAGATGCATTCTGAGGCTATCTGAGCTCTGAGCAGGAATTACTGATTTGAAAAGTGTGTTACAAGCACGATTTAGAAAGCATTTTACCATGTAAATTCAATAAATACTGGGAAGAGGATGATGGAAATTATGACGTGAGGTTTGTTTCAGCAAAGTCACGTGTGGCCCCACTGAGAGCTATCTCTATTCCTCGGTTGGAGTTGCAGTCCGCTGTCCTCGCAGCCAGACTATATGCTACTGTGATGGAAGAGATGTCAGTGAAACCCGACAGAGCTGTATTCCTGTCTGACAGTATAATTGCCTTGTCCTGGATTAGAGGCCAGTCCAGGCAGTTTAAGTCTTTTGTTGCAAACAGAGTATCAGAAGTACAGAGCCAGACCGACCCGTCAGATTGGCGACACATACCAGGGGAATATAACATCGCGGACAAAGTGTCCAGAGGGATTGCAATCGATGACTTGGAAGGTGAATGGAGAAATGGTCCAGCCTTTCTCCGGTTGCCAGAAGAAGAATGGCCAAAATGCATTCCCAAAGCTGAGATAAACGAAATTAACAAAGAGAAAAGGAAAGAGAAAACTGTACTGCTAGTAAGTGAAGTAGAATGTGCCATTGACTGTACAAAGTTCTCCAAGTGGAGGAAGTTGATCCGTGTGACAGCATACGTTTTTAGATTTCTAACCAATTTGAAAGCCAAATGCTTGAAGGAAGACGGGCCGCTGTCAGCAGAAGAGCTTTCCACAGGAGAGAAATACTGGATCAAAGAAGCCCAGAAGAATGTACATGAAGACATGGAGAAGGGTGTATTCAAGTCCCTAAGTCCTTTTGTGAAGGAACATATCATCTATGTGGGAGGACGAGCTGGGAACAGTCTGCTCTCCTACGAGTCAAGACATCCAGCTTTGCTGCCAAGAGAACATCACATATCCTACTTAATCACGAGGAATGTGCATGAATGTGGCCATTATGGTGTTGCCACTACTGCTGCTAAAGTTAGAAGCAGGTACTGGATAGTGGGAGTTACGAGGCTGGCGAAGAAGGTGAAGTTCAGATGTGTAACCTGCAGAGCCTTCGACCACAATGCTGAGACACAGAGGATGGCAGATCTTCCAGTGGAAAGATTGGCGCCGTTTACCCCGCCATTCTATTTCACTGCCTGCGATTATTTTGGGCCATATGTGGTAAAGGTTGGACGAAATAAAACTACCAAACACTATGGAGTCATCTTCACTTGCCTCAACACAAGAGCTGTTCACTTGGAAGTAGCAGTTGATTGTTCAACTATGGAATTCCTGCAGGTATTGAGACGGTTCTTTGCCATGAGGGGACATCCAAAAGAGATACAGAGCGACAACGGTACGCAGTTTGTGGGTGCCCAGAGGCAACTGAGAGAAATGTTGACTGGCTGGAGTAA
>NW_014577353.1:91174-95401 GCF_000485595.1 Priapulus caudatus
ATTGCAGAGAGAGAGAGAGAGGGCAAGAGAGACAAAGGGGGGGAGAGAGAGAGAGAGAGAGAGAGAGAGAGAGAGAGAGAGAGAGAGAGAGAGAGAGAGAGAGAGAGAAAGAGAGAGAAAGAGAGTCAGTCAGTCAGACTAAATTGTATATATATATATATGTGATGTGATGTGCAATGAGTGATGTGTGTGTGTTTGAGCACACACACGCACCCACACGCACCCGCACATGCATACGCTCGCTCGCACGCACGCACGCACGCACGCACACAGAGAGGGAGAGAGAGAAAGAGAGTTTAAGAATGTGCGTTAGTTCAACATGTCTTGATAATAAAACGAAAATTATATGATTAGTTATAGTGATCTTTAGTGATCACATCTTGTTGCTCATGAAGAGAATAATTATACTAAAAAGATAATTGTCGTAGTCAGAATGAAGGCTGTACATGTACTCAAAAGTGCCTCAAATACAATCTCCTGCGATCTACATTTTCAAAATTTTCTGTGGGAGGACCCCCTGACCCCCCGCCTGTGTGCGTACACATCCATTTCACCCTAGCTACGCCCCTGGAACATATAACACTGTCACTGTAGTCAGAGCTCAGAATTTTGATACTATTTTTACAGGAATACAAGCTGATGTATGGAATGTTGTTCTCAATCAAGTCTTTCATCAATAGGATATCTCCAGTAGACCTGTATCCTTATGCAATAATATTAATGTAAATTCATTTTTCTTTAGAGATTACTTGCTTATAAAGAGAAGGTTATAATGAGGTAAGATGAGTAGTGATTTAGAACGTTAGAACAATGCATCTGTTGGAGCATTAATATCTTAGCATCTTGTGCAGTAATGTTATATTCAGTTTTGCATGTATACACTCAACAATTCCAATACTGACTAACCCTAGGACCGTTCACTTAGTTTTGTTTTCTGTGAAGTTGGGTTTACAAGGGGCCTATTCCAGGATTATTGCACCAGGGAGAAATACACATTTTACATACCAGGGTATTTGTTTATTTAGCGTATATGTCGTGATATTTTCAATAATGCTCAATAGCCGAGCTCGTAGAATGCGAGCGTTACGTCTGATAGGTCGTTGGTTAACATGTAACGCTCAATGTGTAATCGTAAAAGTTTAGTGAATTACAGCATTTGTAATGCTGCTGTCGATAGACCACAGCCGCGTGTAAATGGCCTATACTAAGCCATTCAAGGCCAAGGCTTACCGTGAAGCACACTGCATGATTATAGCTGGCATTTGACTGTAATGTTATACTGCAAGTTGCAGTACGGTAGAGAGTTAGTGTGAAATTTAACCAGCTTATCTGGTATTTATGATGCCAATGATTGGATTACAGGATTTATTACCGGCTGAAGTGACCAGCCGACCTTTGTGTGAGAGTTAACCACATTGGTTTTATCAGAAAATGGCAGTTAGATCCGGTCACAGTAGTAAGTTAATTTCTGACGTTCGGTAATGTGTCATTATGCATTTATGCATATCTTTATTTATGTCTTAGCATCTTTATGTATCTATGAATGACAGAATGTCAACTCAAAATGGATTATTTATGTTTAACTGAGATTATGCAATATACGAATGGGTGCTTTGTGTTTCTGTTGAGTGTTGTTTAAAGAACCTCAACCTAAAGCTGTTTTGTTTATTCACTCTTCACAGAATTGAATGCTGATCAATAAAGGATCTCATACATTAATACCGGGTGTAACTGCGTTCTTGTTCGTCTACATCGAGCCTTCCACTGATCTAGTCAATATATTAATTAGTACCTTGACGGTACGTAATTTCCCGAAAACACGACACGTTGTATACACACTACACAGTGTCACTGTCAGTACTCACCATAGCTTCCTACAACGAAAACTGTTACTATAAATGCGAGCATTTTAATCTTTTTGGAGCACACAAAATTGTTTCTTGACATAACGAAATCAGAAGCGTAGGTCCGTATGCGACAATCCAAAAATCGAAGGCATTGCGTAACCGCAACCGGAACACTTAAATCGACATGAGTGTGAGAAAATCGCACATAGATCGCTACGATAAGGGTCTAAACTGGTTTACGTCCGCGTTTAGTATTATTCTCACTCTCCGGTTTAGGTTGATTCTTCTGTTATTCTTCGGTGTTTGGGATTTATTGATGTAAGCGCCATCTACCAGTAATATGCTGCACTATACATAGACTGGCAACTTCAATCTTTATATAACTAATAGTCGTCAAAAGTGACGCTAGAGTCTCATCTATAAACCAATACGCACTATTTTAATTACAACAATTACAAATTCTTATAAGTTATATTACAACTTAGAAATAGTTGAAAAATCACATTTACTACTTCCATTTATTGTATACTATGTAAACTATATCCAAGCTTTCACACTGTCTGTTTGGTGTTTAAGTAGCCCAAGACGTGTATGCGAACTGCTTATGCTCATGCTGTCGCGTATTTATATAAACATGTCCGCTATTCTCCACACACGTTCAGAAGTGTAAACAGCTGAAAATGTGTAAGGCTGCTCATGATCATCACCACTAGGCACTACTACTACTACTACTAGTACTAGTGAAAAAGGTTAAGTGCTCAACATAGTTATAATTTTCAGCTGTATTTACTTTTGACAATCACAGCACACTCATGCAATGTATTTACATCTCAGTGTGTAGGCGTATTTGACTCCTCGAGTCTTAACAATACAAATTACAACTCTGACTCTCTTCAAACTTCCAACTAGTTCGTTCCAGTGGCAGTGCTTCCACTTCCAAGTTCTATTTCCAGGCCCTACCCAATCGGAATCCATCTATAAACGACTAAGGCCATGAGAATGAAAAATCCGGTTTACCGTCCAAGGAATTTTAAAAAGTGATGAGGCTTTTTTTCATTATTCATTATTCATTATTTAATTTTTCAGGCTGAAATACAGTGAAATACAGTACAGACAATAAACAATCTAGCCGCCCCTCTTTCCCACTTCGCAGAGCACTACATCACGTTGATCTTATATGTCTCTGGTACCAGGGTACGTTCCGGCAGTACCCTGGAGGACATAGACCCTCTCAGCCCTAGTGTGGTGGAGTAAATATTGACTATCACCAGTCTATCGTATAGTTTTCACACTGACTGTCACTGTACATCATCATGATCATGATGCATAAGACTCGAGAATGAATGTACTATTTCTCTGTGGACATTTTGTATTTACAAGAGAATTTATTGTGTGTTCTCCGTGATCTGCATGATTCCACCTTGATATATAGCGCCAGCGCTAGGGTGACTCGGCTTGGTTCCTGTTTTAAAGACACCTTTTCTGTTTAGAAATTTTCTTACCAATAGATGGTGGCACTAGTATCAAATCTTAGTCCATGACGTTCGTCAGTAACCTGAGTGTGTGTTTGTTGGAGCGGGATTCCACTGATGATCCCTGGATCTCCACTGGATCAAGTGATCCTGCACATTTGTTTGGGCCAATCAGTAATTACAAGTCCTCAGTGATCCGGATTACAAATTCCTGAACCTGCTTGTGAGGTGGACTTCTACCATGGTCCATAGTCATCAAGCGGCGATACCTCCCTAGCGTGTACAACGGAAAAACGGGGAAAATCAGTGCTATTTTCTACCGCACTACATTATTCTACTTTGGGCCTGCGAGTCTAGAATATATCTTCATGGTTCTTGCATTACCGAATTCTTGTGCTCTCTAAAACAAGACCAACCGCTGTCAATCGGAGATACTCCTAGCGACGCTATCGCTCCGTAACGCTCCCCTCCCACATGCCAAAGCCACCTAATCCACTCTGCCAAATCCGACTCGCGGCTTTAAGCTGCTTCGTGAAATTCGGTTTTTCCGCGATAACTTTAGTGATGGACGGGCTTCGGTATCCATCAGGTGGACATTCGGTGGCCATCGGCCCTCTGGCCTATCTTTCCATTATTCTTCTAGCACGGCTAACGCCCGTCCTGATGGAGCCGACCCATCAAGTTTACCGGAACGCAGCTCAGTTACTAAGTGTAGTAACAGTACCAAAATTTGGGGCATATGCCATCAATTATCAGCGCTCCAATGGTTGACAGGAACACGCATAGTCCAAATGCTTGACTCCGCTGTAGACTGGTTGGCAGCAGTGGATTCGAGGTGGCGTTTGGCGATGTGGAGGGGAGGTTTAGGAGCCGATATCTCCGCCTTAGCGACGTACTCGTATTGAAGC
>NW_014577353.1:95819-122584 GCF_000485595.1 Priapulus caudatus
TCGTTTATGATTCATTATTTGAATTTTCAGGTTGAAAAAAATTTTTCATTTTTGCACGTTCGCGGCAATTTCGGTTTGACGTCCGTCATCTTCGGGGCGTTTTTTCGACAAATCATTTATTCCGGCGCCCTTGATATATGGTTCTATGCGAGTTTAGAAAAAGGTGGCAGTGTACAATCCAGGACTGCCGCCAAAGCTGTGTCAAAAATCCATATCAGATAGTTGCTGTTTAGGCTTAGTACACCTTGTGATTAGCTCCTAGTCTATGTTTCCGAGTGGAGAATTTTTTTCCAAATTATATTTGAAATTTTTGGATTAAATAATGACTTTTTTGGCCGGGAACTAAATCGGCATGCGGGCCCTGCGTGACGGTAAACCGGATTTTTCCATTCTCAAATGGCCTAATCCGAGGGGCGTGTACAGGAATTTGTACCAGGGCCAGGGGGGCGGGGCTAACTGTAACCCCAAGTTGCCAGCCACGCGAGAGGGGGTATGCTTCTCAAAGAAATAGATCGGTTTGCCGGCCTATATCTCCTATATGTTTGACCCTGCCAATGTTAATTTACTTGAACTTTTTTCATGGAATGTGTTCTATATAGTTAGGAGAGCTGATTTGAGCTTGCGTTCGCTCACCCGGGTGCCAACGTTGAGCATTCTCTTGAATTCAAGATGGCCGCCGCCGTCGATCTTGGATTTGGTCAAATTTGACAACTTGGGCTAGCAGTGCTCGGGTCGGCATCTCGATGCCCTTAGAGTGTCATGCGAATACCGACTTTTTAGGGGTTTCGAGGGCAGGGAGTCATTTCCTGTTATGGGTTATTTTTTTAGATTATGGGGTCAATTCAAGGTCAAAATGACGCGTGATACGGTCAAACATAAGACACTTTAATGCTAAATGTCACTGTTCATAGAGCAGTATATACATAGGCTGGACAACTACGGACTTGAACTATGTTTAGCAGGAGACCCAAATGGCACTGAAAACCACCCACACCATCGGGCTATGGAGTTCACCCAGCATCGCTGCCGCGCATCATCGAACGAGCGAAACATCTGGTGCTGATGCCAGCTCACGATCCCCCGAGTCAAGAAACACGAGGCAGTCTCTCAGCAACTCATAGCAATCAGCTATACATGCTGCAGCACCTACACAGGACTCCAAGGCTCACTCCACCTCTGATTCCAATGAAAGCTCTGTCCGCAGTATAAACGTCACATGGCTTCAGATTCCGCCTGCCAGTGTGAGTTCAGTCAGCAGCGAGACGCAGCCTGCTGTCGCACAGTCGACGGCAGAGTTACAAGGCCTGCTCGCAGTAGCGGCTTCAATGTCAGCCGCAAGCGGACGGCTCCAGCTCCGCCCTCGGGCGCGCACAGACGGGGCCAGGGGGCGGCGCGCGGGGGCGCCGGCGGGGGGGGGCGAACGCTCCCCCCCCCCCCCCCCCCCCCCCCCCCCCCCCCCCCCCCCCCCCCCCCCCCCCCCCCACCCCGGTGCCGAATCCTGCTCAAACAACCCCCCCCCCCCCCCCCCCCCCCCCCCCCCCTTTTTTTTTTGTTTTCTCCAAAAAAAAAAAAAAAAAGAAAAAAAAAAAAAAAAAAAGAAAAAAAGAAAAAAAAAAAAAAAAAAAAAAAAAAAACATAAAACAAACGAAAAAAAAAGGGGGGGGCGCGGTATGGGCAGGGCGCGGCGGGGGCGGGGGGGGGGGGGGGGGGGGGGGCCCGGGCTCTGCGCCAGTAGCCCAAAACACTGGTGGCTGTTTGTGTACCGATAGTCGCATTCACCACCTGCGTGCGACCCAGACACCGTTCTGGACTACGCCCGGTATCGTGTCTGAGAGGACTGCTCAAAAAGCTTTCGGGAGCGGTACACCCACCTCTCTTGTGATCTCCAAGGCTATATCAGACTGCATGCCTAGTCCAATGAAAGACCTCAAGCCGCTGGACCAATCTGTATACTTCACCCGGGCATGATGCATCACTCTCATGAGTTCCTGGGCTGATAGCGCGACAGCTGATGAAAGCATCGGCGTGGGACGTATCTCGATGGAGCCGCAGCGTTGGTGGGCATGACCAGGCATCGATCACCGGGAAGATCCTGAACAACAGGCCTCTACGCGCATTACCGTCTCATCATCGCCGTGTGCCTGGCAGATTACTACTCAAATGGTGCCAAGACATACCAAGAGCTGAGGTGACTACCGTTGGAGAACACGCCAGAAAAACCCCAACGGGAGCTAAGTGGGTGGGACTGTCTCAGTCAGAAGCCGACACGGCTGACGCACTTATGGTTCCTGCGTGGGAGAGCGGAATGGTGGACGTTTCTGCCTCCAGCAGCAGCTGGTCTCAAGGCAATGCTGCCGTTATTCTTCGCAGGCAGGTCACGCACAAGTTATAGCCCGCTACATGAGCTGGTAAGTGGTGCGAGCAGATGGAGGCACGCTCCAGCGTGCGGGCCGGGGAGGACCTACTGGCAGGGCGCGACATGTCTGTCGGCATTCTGATGGCGGGACCGCAGGGTTCGCAGAGATCAAGTTCGGCGGAGACAGACATATAATCAAGGCGAGGAGAGGGTGCTGGAGCGTAGAAGGGCATATCGACGAGGCCGCAAGCAAGGTGGCGGTGTGGGTCGAACAGGGTTTCGAGTGTGGGTGCCCACGCCTCCGACATTCTCCATGGAAGATATGTACAGTAAAGCTGCGGGATGAGGGAGAAGCCACGTGGTCGAGTGGATAGGAGAGGCAGAAGAACAAGCACAAGACGGAAGGAGAGGGAGAAGAAGACTGGATGAGCGTCGATCGGAGAGAGATCGGAGCAGAGCTGGAGAAGTACGGACTCACGCCCCTGCAAGCGCAGCAGCATCGCAGGTCTCTTATAAACATCTGGCAATGGCCAAGGTGCGCCCGACACAGTGTTAATGTTCAGGATGCCAGGCTGGACTTCGCGGAGTGAGGAGCCAAAGAGCAAGCAGTTTTTCCGCCTCTTCACTAAGGAGTGACTTAAACAAAACATAAAGAAAATGGTCACATCAATGGAGGCACTCAAGAACGGCAGTTCACTGTAAGGGGAAGGCCATCTACGACATCGAGGACACTGTTAGGCGCGCTGCTTGTCTTGGGGCAGCAGCGGAGCGTGGATCTATACAACATCTTCCAGTTTGAACTGCAGCCAGTCCCAACATCCCTGATTGATGAGTATGGATGTGAGAAGGGGCAACAAGGCCGTGCTCGTCAAGTGTCTCGGTGTTTCTAGTCAAGACTCCACCTGCTCCAGACGTGGGGTTGGTACGCCGGTCAGCTGCTGCTTACCACGTTTGCTGTGGCAGTCGACTGGGACCGCAGGAGATCTGGCTGCGAAGCTTTGGTTGCTCGGACTGGCCCACACCCCCTGAGCTCAAAGAAAATAGTCCTGTCGACAGGTATGACAAGAAGCTCCTAGCGCAAAGGGCATGAGCAGTGAGAAGAGAAGAGCCAAGGGAAGTGCGGCTGCCCCGAAAACCCCCACCCACCCTTTTTTCCCATTTATTTTTGCGCACAAGCGGTTGGTCTTGTTTTAGAGAGCAAAGAATTCTGCTTAATGCAATACCATGAAATTATTCTAGACTCGCAGGCAAAGTAGAATAATGTAGTCGTGAAATAGCACTATTTTCCCGTTTTTCCGTTGTACACTCTAGGTATTATCCGCTCTTGATATCATGAATATGGCAGCGTGCAGCCCAGCAAATCACAGGTTGTTGTTTGTTATGAACCATCCTGTAATGGGTTACAGCGAAACGTGATACGTTGGAAGCGAGTTTGCATTTGTTTGGGGCCATCAGGATCAAGTGATCCAGTGGTCCAGTGATCCAGTCTCCAAGCACAGCAGATGTCTTAGCCGTCTGGTTCTCTGCATTTCGTTTCTGCTGATGTTTTCTTGTAGCTAGTCTTCGTATACTCCTTCATAATGGAATTCTTTGTCCAGTATATATTGCATATATTAATAATATTGTTCAGAGTTGTACATGAGTACTGACTGTAATTAATTTTAAGGAAAATTAATGTTGAATCGTGGTTTCCGCTTCAGGTACTGCTTCATCATGTTGTGTAAAGTAAATACTGTTTTATGTACAGTCAGTCTTCCTTTCTTTAACCCTGCTTATTCTTATTTGAATTTGTCATTAATGGCATCTGAGAATATCCTACAAAAATTTTGCTATGACTGAAATGAAGAGTTGTTCCTTAGCAATTATCACAATATGAAGTCACTGTTGGTAACTTGAATATGACGCCCTTAATCCAGGCTAATGGGGTGACGTTTGCTCCTAGATTTTGTAGAGGTCAGTCAGCATATTGCTAGCTTTATTGGCACTAACTTTCAGTAGCCCAGCTCATCAGTAGAGAATATTGTAGTGGTAGAGAGAAAGGAGTTGGCAGTAGATGAAGAAGTAGGGGGTGGAAATAGAAGTGCTATGTGCTATGGCAAAAAATCATGGACGTAAGATAGAAAAAGGTAGAGGTACCACCGTTCCCCTAAATCCTTGACTTTCTTTGGCTTTACCTGGTTTACTTCCTGTTACCACCCCACCTCCCTCTTCTATAAATCCCATTTGCTTCCTATATTACATCCTCCTTACTTTCTACTTCCCTATCCTAGTTTCCACTCCTCTACTTCTCCCTCTGCTTCTTCCTTCTGTTTTGTTTTTCACGGCTCCTTGCCCGCCCCCATCGGCTTTGTTTTGCACATTGGAAAAACTGCAGATGGCTTCAAATGTTCTTCTTTATTAATTATCCCATGGTTCTAGTTGACTTGTGATTATTGTTTTTTTCTTCTATTTTTCAGATGGTCGTGTATAATTTCTACTTATTTGATCGTAATGGCACATGCCTACACTATGCAGAGTGGAGCCGTCACAGGAAGGCGGGCATGGCTGATGATGAGGTATATCTGGTATCGGGTTATAGTACTTAGTAAGCATGATCACATGATGCTCGTGACCACCGTGACATGATAGTGTCATAAAATGCCCTGAAATTCTAGAATGTACTAGTGTCCCTTCAGTAATGTGTTGTTAAAAACTGTATACCGTAATACGTGGATTTTTACTGTGGAACACAAGGGTGTAGCTACCATAACGCAGATACGCAGTTGCGTACACATCATTTCACCAAACATTTTTTTATTGCAGAGAGAGAGAGAGAGGGCAAGAGAGACAAAGGGGGGGAGAGAGAGAGAGAGAGAGAGAGAGAGAGAGAGAAGAGAGAGAGAGAAAAGAGAGAAAGAGAGTCAGTCAGATCAGAACTAAATTGTCATATATAATATATATGTGCTGTGATGTGCAATGAGTGATGTTGTGTAGTGTTTGAGCAGCACCACGCCAACGCACACCAGCACACGCACATGCATACGCTCGCTCCCGCTACGCACGCACGCACACACACAGAGAGGGGAGAGAGAGAAGAGAGTTTAAGAATGTGCGTTAGTTCAACATGTTTGATAATCAAATAACGAAAATATACTGATTGTTATATGATCTTGTATGTGCTCACATCTTTGTTGCTGCATGAGAGAAATAATTATACTAAAAAGATAATGTCGTAGTCAGATGAAGCCTGTCACATGTACTCAAATGTGCCTCAAATTCACTCTCCTGCGATTAGCATTTTCAAAATTTTCTGTGGGGACTCCCCTGACCCCGCGTCCTTGTGCTCGTACACATCCATTTCACCCCTAGCTCACGCCGCCTGGAACTATAACACTGACACAATGTAGTCAGAGGCTCAGCACTTTTGATACTTTAATTTTTTTTTTTACCAGGAATACAAGCTGCTGTATGGAATTTGTTGTTCCTGCATCAAGTCTTTCATCAATAGATATCTCAGTAGACCTGTTGCCTTCCTGGCAATAATATTAATGTAAATTCATTTTTCTTTAGAGATTACTTGCCTTATAAAGAGAAGGTATACTGGAGGTAAGATGAGTAAGTTGATTTAGAACGTATCGAACAATGCAGATCTGTTGGAGCATTACATTCTTAGCGATCTTGTGCATAATGTTATATTCAGTTTTGGCATGTTATAACACCAAATTCCAATACTGACTAACCCTAGGACCGCGTTCACTTAGTTTTTGTTCTGGTGAAGTTGGGTTTACAAGTGGGCCTATTCCAGGAGTTATTGCACCAGGGAAACTACCTATTGTTACATACCAGGGTTTTGGTTTTATTTAGGCGTATATGTCGTGATATTTCAATTAATGCTCAATAGCCGAGCTCAGTAGAATGCGAAGCGTTACGCTCTGATAGGCTCCGTTGGTTGCGAATCCCTGCGTGTTTATTTTATATTTTTTTTATTTTTTTTTTTAGGGTTAGGGTTAGGTTAGGATTAGGGTTAGAACTTAGGGTTAGGATTTACAATGCGTATACATGTGTACACACGTGTATTATGGACCCGAGCGATCCCGAAGTTGCGCCCTACTACCGTTCGGCTATTTCCGGAAAAATGTGTATTTCTCCCCAGTACACGATTCCTATTCCAGGCACATATCTTACAGTTACATGTCGCAGATGGTGTTGGGACTTAACAAATCATCCGGTTTTTAACATGAGATTTGGTCTTGAGGGTGTTAGGTGGAGAGTTGACTGTAACGGTTTGTTTCCTTTTTCACGAGCAGTTAAATATTTGCCTTGTAGTAATGAAAGTTAAAGCATTGCGAATAGTGTGTGTAACTCCTTGACTAAAGGCTATCAGCAAGGATGGGTTTCTATGTTACTCAACCAGCAAGTATAAGCTCCACTTTTATGAGACACCCAGTGGATTGAAGTTTGTGATGAATACAGATCAGTCTATACCTGGTAACATACGAGATGTCCTCCATCAGCTTTATAGTCAGGTATACAAAAACCGTTTTGTACTTATTTGTTGATAGAAATTTAAAAGTGTAACTTTTTAGCTCAGCTGACGAAGTCGGATGCAGCTTGTAGTTCTAATCGCATGAATGTCCGTCCGTCCGGCCGTCCTTCCGTCCGTGTGTCAACAGTTAGGGCACAAATCTTAACCGCTCGACGTACGGTCTTGATGTTCAGGACGTCGGGGGTATCGCGAAAAGGACTCGGGGTGTCGAATTTGGGGGTCAAGGGTCAAAGGTTAAGATGTGTCAATGGAGGGGAATATTTCCCCCTTAACTTAAGGTATAGGATGAAATACAGAATTACAGCACAAATCTCAACGGCTTGACCTACGCTCGTAATATTCTATGTATAGTGTTATGGGGAGGAAATGCATCACCAGTGCGAAATTGGAGGTCACAGGTCAAAGGGCAGTGGGGGAAAGGTCAGATATCAGACATTTTCTGAGTACATGGTCTAACGGACCGAGTGCAAAACTTTTTTGTTTCAGCACTGACCTACCATTTTTATCACTTTATTGAAAGGACCATGAAATGTACTTTCCGCTGACGTGCGAAGAGTAAGTGTCTGATAACCTTTTGACCCTCAAGAGGAGGGTTAAACATGGATTTGTTGACTGTTAACAAAGGACTGAACTGCTTTTGCTATTAGAGCCCCCCCACCACCACCACTACGCTCGCGCTCGATGCATATCCATGATAACATGTTAATATAGCGAAGTCATTAAAGTTACACAGCTGTATCTTTATTACTGTACTACCGGTATAGCAAAGCCTATCATAGATTTTAGATCTGTATTAGTAGTATCCTAGATATATGCTCTCTGAGCGCGAACACGGTGGCGGGAGGGCTCACTTAATTCGGTTGCCAGTGAGTTTATCAGAAGAATACCCGGCTACAGTACACGTCAGTTGAGCGCTGTCGCTCTGCGGCACTTGTTTTGTGTAGGCAGTACAGTTATGTCAGTGCTCATAATTGTTGTTTTTCAATGTTTAAAAAAAACAAAAGGATCTGTAGTTTCTGATAACATAAATGTGTAGGTGTATACTATTTTTATGTAATAAGTATCATAATATAATAGAGACCTCTATTATCCACTCCTGATAATATGTACTCTCATATTCCAGATTAGTATTTCTCTTTAAACCTTCTAGAAAATTAATGCAAAAGTTCAATAATTAAATTATGATATGGACAGCAATATCCCATGTTATGTAATTAATGCGTTCTAAGTAATTGTAGTATTCCTATTGACTTCCATTATATAATTGGAGATGTATTCTTAGGAAAAATTCCTTTAGGAAAGTTGAAGGAGTCACTAGAAGGACAATTATTAATGGAAGAACACATGTTTAAATCCATATATATTGATTATTTGATGGTGCAACACGTACAGTATCATGATAATACTGGGAGGGAAAGGGATACGGAATTTGAATAATTGTGATGGAGAGGGAAGTGCACTACTGCATAGCTGGCATCGATACCAGCTGAGTGGGTAATTTATCACTATCATGTTTGGGTTTTAGGTTTTGACCTAATGACCAAATTTTACCTAAAGGCGATTGCTGTTTACTGTATTACGGTTTTCTCTTTGTACAGCCCACTGTAACTGTAGCAGCTAAGGTTGTGAACTGCTACTAAAATGATATTAGATGCAGAAGAGATTGATTGCAGAAACACGCACATTTCATAAACAGTGCACTTTAAGTTTAACCGTCTAATTTGATTGGGGGACTTTACATATGTATCGAAGATGACTAGAAGATGATAAAATTCCATGTGTTTTCTTTCAGATATATGTAGAGTATGTTGTGAAGAACCCTATGTGTGCACTTGGAGAACCAATAACAAGTGAACTGTTCAAGAGCAAGCTGGATGAATTTGTTAGATCGTTGCCAATATTCAATGCAAAACCTGCCTGAATGGTGCATCTTTGGTATGTACGTGTATATTATGAAGAGCATGAATATAAAGAGGGTCCTATTAGAAGTATTCCTGATATTATGTATGTGTATACAGTATAGTGCTGTTTTATTTAATCAAATTAATTTAATATTGTTTATAGAGGCTATGAAGTTGATCAGGTCAGAAATTCGTGACGTTTACAATATTGTCAATCCTCTGTTTGTGGCCATGGTAGATGTATCACTTCTGTGCTCAGACAAGTATTACATACGAACGGCTTGTGTTACACTGCAACACACTTTATTCAGCTTTCTACTCAAGGGAGATGATATACAACCCAATGCCACACGGTTACAGAGAGCGAGCTCATGCTTGAGCTCAACTATATAACAAAGTAGGTGACAGCACACTACTGAATTTTACGCTACGGAATCTCCCTTTTTTAAAGAAGTAAATTTGGCCTTGACAACTATTGCAGGAAGTAAATCTAGAATGTGATATATTACATTTACTAAATAAAGTCATTTAAACTTGCACACATGTTCTCGTTGGTGTCAGTCCAGAAACACTGCAATGCTACAACAAATAATTTGTATCAGTTTTACAACGTTTTCACTGAAGTCAGTAACAAAAAAGAAAATTCTCTAACAGAAATCCATAACTATTCACTGAATCCTGGCAGCAGGATTATGCATCTCAATCAGTCACAAAGTCTTTCAGGTATGCAGGATTTCTGCTTCTCCTACTGCTGCGTCTCACTTCTACGGGCAGATGTGGATCCGCTGTCAGTGTTTCAACATCTGCACCTGTATTTGCAACACTGTCCTGCTGGAAATTCCTTGCTTTTTGGAATGATCTGACTCTTACCACTGTCAGGCTGAGCTACAGGACTAGCTTCGATTTCATCAGCATAGTAGCTTACAGCTGGAAAATTTGCTTCTCTTGTATTATGTAGATGCTTACGATTCCTGCGCAATATACGTTGGTCCTCACGCAATATTTCATATGAGCGAGGATCTACTTGCGACTTTACTTCTGCACGCTCCCAGCAGCATTCAGCCAGCTGATGACTCCTTGATTCCGGATTCAGAGATAGACAATATTTACTGAAATACTAACTTAGAAATCAAATCGCTTAAAGGCCAGTGAAGCTTCCATCAAGACAATTAATTGCGTTACGCGATGCTATAAAATGTCACGACCTGCATCATGACTATGTTAAGCGACAAGGCAAACACAGTCAAAAACTCCAACGAGAATGAACATCAAAACCTGAACTAAGATTATAACAGAGTACGATGATTGTTAATCACCAATAGTTTCTGTAACGCGTTACTTACAGATTGAAACTTTTAAATGGAATTGTCTGTTGTTGGCACGTTGGTGTCTTTTTGTTAAATGTATTTGCCCTGTTTCGCGCAAACAGCCACAAAGAGAACTTCATTACGTCAAAATAGCTGCCATAAGCCGCACCTTACAATATCGCTAGCTATTAATTCATCGCACACGCCATTGGCAACACGTAATGACGTGTGATTCGATGTATGCCCCAAGTGACTTTTTCGAACTACACTAGGAAGAATTTAATCTGTGGATTAAAACTGAGTCACAGGACAGGTCTTCTTCTTCTTCTCAGGTCACTACATTACACTCGGCCCAGCCACTGCAGCACACAGGACTTGGCACGGTGGTTGAAAGCCTCAAGGTCTCCAGGGCTACAGGGCTCTGGCAATAAGGGGCATTTCAGGAGATGTCCCATAGTCTGGTCCTCCCCGCAGTCGCATTCGATTGGACCATGTTCAGTGTATCCCCATTTCTGCATGAGTGCCCTACATCGACCAAAACCTGTCCTGGGGCAATTCAGGCACAACCACGTCGGCCATACCTCGTTGGCTCCGGGCGGGAGGGATTCCTGGGGTCTGAGTGAAAGCTTATGTTGGCTTGCCTGAAGATGCTTTGACCATTGGGCGATCCTGTAGTTTTGGAGGTTGCCATCCAGGGGTTGAACCGCATGGATGAAACTGTGCCTGGACTTTAGTCTCTTCTTTACTGTTTCATGCTGGAAGAGGGGGTGGCGAGAGTCATTTTCTTGGTTAAGTTTCTCTACTTGGGATGAAGCCATTCGTCTAACGTGTGGGGGAGCGATGCCACAGAGCAGGTAGAGGTCATCTACGTTGGTTGGTCTCTATGAGGACTATCTGTATGCTAATAAAGTTAATCTCAGTTAGATCCATAATCAGTACAAAATAACTTACTCTGACGAAATTTTCGTCCATCTCTTCGACAGACTTCCTCCGGTCTAACGTTTCCAGGTAGATGGCAGCACTGGAAACGGAAGTTCGATCCTGGTCATTTTCGGGCGGCCTCCAGCCTGCGGTCCTCTCGAGTGGGTGCAGATCTGAGAATGTTGTTGTAAATGTGGGATAGATTGTATGACCCCTCATCTCTATTCATTGTAGTCGGTTCTCTGCAGATGTAAATTGCTTCTCTGATTTGTCTGCGCCTCGGAATTGATTCCTTTGACACCACAGTGGCCGCTTTCCAGTCCGGCAGATGGTTTTTGATCGACCATATGGTCTGTTATGGCTGACTTGTGCTGTTGTCCTGAAGTGGACGCACGAGCCGCTGGTGTGATGTTCTTTTAAACGTGTGCCAAATTTTCTGCCTGTTTTCCCAATGTACGCGCTGTCACAGTTCGAGCAGGCGATACGGTATACACGTCCTGTAGTATTTTTGTTTTCAATTTTATCCTTGGGATGAACTAAGACGTTCCTGATGGTCTTGTGGGGTTTTAAAGCTGAAGAGATGTTGAATGTCCTTAAGGTGCGGGCTAACCTCTCGGACATGCCCTTGATGTAAGGAATGATAACTAACCCCCTATTTTTCGTTTTCAAGTTGTTTCCCTTCTTTTTCAATTTGTTGTTGGTCACTTTTGTTTCTATTTTCCATTTTGTGTCTTCAATTGTCCAGTTTGGGTAGCCGCAATTTCGAAGTGCATGTCGAATCTCAAGTTCCTCGGCGCGTATATCTTCCGGTTCCGTTACAACTGTGTTCGCTCTATCAAGCGAGTGTGCAGACGACGCCCAGTTTGTGAGTTAACGGGTGGTGAGACTGAAAGTTCAGATATTGATTGGTATGGGTCTTCTTCCTGTAGACCACGGTTTTTATCGTACCATCTTCTCTGCTCACAATCTTCGTGTCTAGGAAAGGAATGCTGTTGTTTTCCATTTCTTCAGAGGTGAATTGTATGTTGCCGGACATATCTATTGAGTTGAGATGATCATTGAGGATGCGTGTGGATCCCTTGGTAACCACCGCTAGTATGTCATCTACATAGCGTTTCCAAAATCTGGGTTTGATATGTTCAGACGCTGTATTGATGGCTGTCTGTTCTAAATCTTCCATGTATAAGTTGGCAACGATTGGAGATACGGGGCTACCCATCGCCGTGCCGAGCTTCTGTTGATATAACTGTCCGCCAAACATGAAATAGGTGGTGGTGAGCCCGAATTCCAGCAACTCCATTATGTCGTCCAGTTCCAGTCTGCCCTCTACCTGGAAACGTTAGACCTGAGGCAGTCTGTCGGAGAGATGGACGAAAATTTCGTCAGAGTAAGTTATTTTGTACTGATTATGGATCTAACTAAGATTAACTTTATTAGCATGTAAATTATAGAGATCCGATGAAGTTATTTAATCAAGCATTCATATCGTGTTGGTTGTATGTGCACCATATCTCTTGGCTTAAGTGGTTCCAAATCGTTGGCTTGTTGATCATGGTAAAATTTCTAACAAAGCTTACTGTAGTCTAATTTCGTCTTGACATCACCAGTCACTTTCAGCTGCAGTAGCGATGCTCTTGTTGGTAGGAGTGTTTTCGTCAGTCGACTCATCAGTCGCTTTGCTGGACTGGTGTTTAAGTGTTGAGTTGGAGTATTCCTGTGATCCAGTATGGTTAGATAAGGATCTGAATTTCCCTCCTTGGCTTTGCGAAGCATGCTCTTTGCTGTCTTAACTGCCTGTTCTGCCTTCCCGTTGCTTTGTGCATATCATGGCGAGGACGTAATGTGCTTAAAGTTCCATTGCTGTGAAAACCGGCAGAATTCCTCTGCAGTGAATTGTGGTCTGTTGTCTGACATAATGACATCTGGAATGCCATGACGTGCAAACTGTAAGCTTCATCACCACTGTCTCTGTGCTCGTATTTGGCAGATAAACGATTTCCCACCAGTTGGAATAATAATCCAGTGTGATCAGGTAATCCCTAGTGTCGAATAAAAATAGATCTGCCCCTACTTTAGCCCATGGTCTGTTCACCACATCATGAGGAATGAGAGTCTCCTTTTGCTGCTTGTGTTCATCATGCGTTCTGCACACATCACAGCGACGTATATATTCCTTAACTTCGGCATTCATCCCTGGCCAATAGAGTAAGTCTCGTGCTCATCTCAGACAACCTTCTATTCTGATGTGTGATAAATTGATTTGCTGTAATAGCTCATGACGAAGCTTCTGTGGCACGATCGCTCTCTCTCCTCGAAATAAGATACGATCTTGGATGCTGAGTTCCTCAAGGGTGGAATAAGAAGGGTGTACAATATGTGGTACCTTGTCCTTCGACTCAGGCCATCTGCTTATTATCACATTCTTCAATGTCTGTAAGCAGAATTGAACAGATATCTTCTTCTGTATATGCTTGTATCTGCTGTAACCTATAATCTGTTATGGGTAAATGCTGAAGCATGTTTACCTTCTCTACCTGTTCCTCCCTGGATGCTCTACAAACGTTGTTAGCAGGGGCTCTGCTTAGAGTGTCTGCAATGAGCGTTTCTTTGCCCGGTTTGTAGCATAGTGCTACAAACAATTTAGCGCTACATCGCATCATATGCTTGGAGCAGGGAAAAAAATCAAATTTATTTTTCGGGGGCTACATTTCAAGCTCGCGTGCATGAAAATAGCACTCTAATATTTGGTTTGCCTTGAACTCTATGCAAATTTACGGGGGCTCTTTTTGGCATTTCCGGGGCTTTTTTTGGCATTTCGGGGGCTAAATCGCCCCGAGCTCCCGTGTATTTTTTTCACTGGCTTGGAGCCGAAGCATCATGCGCTGAAGTCGCTTTGGAGCTGCGTGAAGTGGCTTCTTAATTGTGACTTCTAGTGGCTTGTGACCAGACTGCACAAACACATGGTGTGCATAGGTGTATTGATGGAATTTCTCTAATCCAAAGATCACCGCTAAGAGATCCTTCTCTATCTGTGCATAGTTACATTCTGTCCGCGTCAACAAAAACGACTTTCAAATACAATTGGCTCGCCATCTTGCATCAGTGCTGCTGCTGCTAGCCCAAAGTCAGATGCGTCACATTGAAGATGAAGTTTCTTTGCACTGTTATACTAGTATTTGAGTAACGTTTCAGATGTTATAATCTTCTTAATAGTGCAGACAGCCTCTGCAGACCACTCAACATCACTGCGAGTGAGATTGCGTATACTGGTTCACACAATTCACTATAAGGCGCGGAATGAACTTACAGGCAGCACAATACTGAATCAGTTGTATATTGTAACAGTTATGTGTAGAAGTAATTTTTCTAGAACCTACCTATTGTAATTTTCTGTCATATAAGTGGGTTTCATTGAGTGATGTAACTCGTATATATTCATTGTTTATAAAAGGTGTTATAATCTATGCTTATGCTATTCAATTAGTATTTGTAAGTATGTATAAATTTTCATTAAAAATTTCAAATAATGTTGTTTAATCGTTTTTAATTTTATAGATTCCACGGGTCACATTCACACTCTATATATCATTTGCACTGTATGCCTAATGTCACAATATGCTGGTAAGAAATTGTCGAATTAAGAGCCCTGAAGTTGTGCCATTATAATAAGTTTATTGCTTCATTTTAGTGCTGTTTAAAAGTGTAAATTGTCATTTTGGCAGAACTATATTTATCACATTATACATATATGCAATTGTCTTCACGTTTTATTTATATGAAAGGATATTAACCAAGTGGATATGCTTTTACTTGTTCCTTTAATAAGACCAGGAGTGAATAATAATATATCTATTATTATTATTAGATTATAGATATATTATCTCAATAAGACTATAATATAGTTTGTTTTCTATAAAGGACATCACATGCAATCAATTGTGTTTATAATAATAAGAAGAAAAACAAGAATTCTCTTATTAATTTACAGCATCAATCGAATTTTTTTCTGCTTCTAATTGGTGCGCATGTCTATACTATACATGGGCTCTTCTGTAGCATTTTATAACAGTCTTGCCTTTCCTTGATTACGTTTATATGATAATGTTTATCTGCATATATCGAAAGCACCTACATTGCCAATCTCTATTTTCTGGATTCACTACTGATTGCATTTAATTCTGATGGATGTATCCAGATAACGATTTGATGGGAGATCGCTATTTGGTGATCACTGTTGCTGAAGCATCTCTGCCAATAAGGTAATCAGTAGAGTAGAAGAGAGCAGTGCTCTTGTTTGCATAGTAGAGCTCATCTGTTCGACCTTCCACTCTGTGACTTCTGAATTTGGGTTGCCTATAAGAAAATTTGTAACAGATTCCAGAATATGGTTATAATATATATGCATATATATGTAAATAGATATATCAGGAGTAGATAATAGGGATTATCTACTATCATCCCTATTATCTACTCCTGATATATATGTATATATATACCTGATGGAAAAATTAGTGTCCAGTGAATTTGCTAGAATGCTGAAATGTCTGGACCAACGAAGATGTGGGTTTACGGAATTTTCTATTGTCACCATGAATCTGCTATTTAAAATATATTTCAGTAAGTTGTTATAGCAAAATTCTATTCTATAGTTTTTCTGGTATTAAAAATTGGTTGCGCAATCATACCTTCGCTTGCATTAAAATATATCTTCATGCAGGGCTGTTTGTCATCAACCACTTTGTAGGAGGAACCCCATATCTGCTCACAGAATGTCACTGAATCGCCAAACAGTTCCAGGATCTTTCTACATTCTGCACCTTTAGGGCATTCATTTTGTCCTGAAAATATTTCATACGCATCCAGTGTGTTAGGTCACATATAATATTATAAGGAGTGAATAATAATAGATTCTATCTATATCTCTGTCTATTAATATTCACTCTGATATTATTATTGTGATGGAGACTGTCTAAAATTCAATGGATGAAAATACGTTTTCAGATATAGTAGTTGCATTATAATAAATAATCCCTAGCTGCATATGGTAACTGCTGGCGAACGTTTCTCTACCAGAAGACCAGTCGAAGCCTGTGCTCCAATCATCCAGGCACGTCCAGTCATGCATGCAGTCATTCCACCAGTTGTCACATTCACTGCGACATAGCGGCACGTCTATAAATTTCTCATTTCTGATATTCATTGACACCTGAAATTTTGTAAGTGTATCAGTTTAAGACGTTCACGGGTGTTCTTGCCACGTGGAGTCTACAATTCCCAGGTTTTTTTTGTCTGGAACAAAATTAGTATCAACGTTTGTCTTTACGATGTCTCTGTGACAAGGGACCACAGGAAACCTATGTTGTCAGCAACTAACGGAGACACCAAGGAGCCTGAACATCTCTGATGCCATGTTGGTTTTAAATAGCAACCAAACTTATTTGCACAAGTTTTGTGAAAAGGAAAGTGGGGAACCCCAGCAGCGTAATTTCAATATATCACCTCGAATTAGTGTGAGATGATCATCATAATCATGATTGATGATTGATTGATGATGATGATTTATTTCATGATTGATCACTATGAATGCATTTGAGTTATGATTGCCTCGCTTGTGCGATGAACTGATGATACAAGAGGCTATGCAGCCACAAAAAGGCATAATGACGGGAAACTATGGACACGCATGAAAACTGAAATGTAGTACTTTCTGTCGTTCACAATTTCAGATGTTGTCAGTGGTACAATAATGATATGATCGTAAATGTTGTGGTACTTGCATTTTTTAGCCATGGTCCAAGATTTGCTTCACACTCATAAAAACACAGGTCTTGCATGAAATGTTTTTTGCAGCTCTGACTAAGTGGGATTTTGCAGTGGTTCCAGTCCATATCATACCAGGTGGGATTTGTTTGGAACTCTTTCGTGGTGTTGTATGTACAACAGGCGTTGCTAGCCCAAGGCTTACACTATATGAACATGCAGCATTAAAGTTATTATTAAATTAAAATAGTTAATATATAAAACAATCGAATTAAATATGGAACTATCATGTAGTGCCCTGAGTTGATGAAATATTTCATTATAGATGTAAGTTGACGTTGATCTCAATGTTATAATAACTTGATAAGTAAATAAATAAGTATTAACGTATGATTCTCATGACGTTGTTTAGCAGGAGCTATGTTACATCATAGCTAACATGTTAGCAGAAACACACCTGACCATAAAGCTCTTCAACACTTGGTGCTTTCTTATGATTTATTCCGTCCATGCAAACATTGAGAAGTTCTTCTGGATCGTCATATTTCCTGCCTTCACTGGCGCTCGCAAGGATAGCCAGGCAATAAGTAGCCACCAGAAATAACTTCATCCTGTATCTGATTATAATGTAAGAAATGCACAGTCTAATGTAAGAAAGCATGTTCAAATCATAACACAAAACAGGGAATGATATAACTTATAAGCATGGTCTCAATGAGGCTGAATTCTAACCAAGCAGTAGCGTTAACAACAGCAAATAAAAGTTAACGGTAGATCAAACATTTTGGCTAAATTAACCACAACCAACTAATTGCAGCTAATAGCTTTTCAACGTCATTACTGCAGGGCAGGTCACCATGAAAATGTTATTTGGCCGATTATTCCGTTTACCGTTTTCAGTACCTACTTTGAGGTTGGAATAGGCTTGAAAATTTTAAAATGAAAAAGTATTTATATTAATTATTTAAAAACATTTTATTTATTGAGATATAAATGGTAATACTCACGAGCCGTGAAGGTGTTATAGGTCGTTTCGCGTTTGTGCATCATTTGAAAGTGAAACCGTAGTTGCTGTTTAGTTATAGTATAGTATAGGTTCCCAGACTTGGAGACCCTCAGTTCCAGTTTATACGCGCATGGCCGTGTTTATAAACCACAATATTGCTACTGACGTGATATACCAGGAAGGGCTGCAACTTGCTTGTACGCGTAGCCTCCCTCGGATGGCTAGCCGAATGTATTAATGTCAATAATTAGGTAATTTTCCAACTTATTCACAGATTACTTCCTGGTACATGCCCCCTTCTCTCCACATTCACGGGTCACTTTCCTTTCGGATTTTCTGATTTTACCGCTATAATACATACACCTGATCAACGCTGGTATATCTAGTTCACTATGGGATGTCGATGAGTTTCACCATCATTTCATGCAGTTCATTATAAATTAAATGTCACTAAAAATAAGCTTTACAGCTACACTTACCTGTGCAATCGCAAATGGTGGACACGATGTGCAATCTCGAAGGAAATTTGGCAAAATGAACTTTAGAATAGGAAGTGGTTTAATAGTCTGTTGTAGTACAGGTGTACTGTCACTCTTGAGACTGCTGTACTGCACACGTATTTTGCACATGAATTATGTATACATGTGCGTACAATGTTTGCACACCTTTCTTAGAGGTCGAAGTTCAGGTGTGCTCTGTGAGCTTTTGTTTATATAGTATATGCACAATACGCGCATAAGAGCGTGCAATCTCATTTCCATAGGCGAGCACGTGTAGTGTTGTGCACGTGTAGTGTAGTGCAAGGGCGTCGGAACTGCCGCAGCACTTTTTTCATGCCATAAATTTTCCGTAACCAAAATCTTTCATTAATTTATACCGTCTTTTGGCCGGTACATATATCATGTATATACGTGTAATCTAGGCCCCTATAAGCGGAGACCAGGGTCAGATGAGGTCAGGTCACCTGTAGCTATAAAATTTTATGATCCAGAACTCTAGCACACATTCCTCTGCTCCCCGTCTACTCCTGATTCTATGCAGGCAGCATGCCGTTGCGTTATATTGAGGGAGCATGCTTTGCCCGGGGTCAGCGCGTCGGGCCGTATTCTGGCTGGGTATTCTGAATCGTGGGGTGGTGGGGTGGGGAAGGATACTGTCAAGAGACTCAAGTCGGCCTTATTAGCCAATAAATGATGTGAGTACCCAAGGAATGTATGACAAATTTTTCTTCTGCCAAAATCATGATGATTTTAATGAAACAACAACAAGTAAAATATGATATAATACAGAAAAATGTGCAAGGAAATGCGGTATTTTTAGGCGTTATTTTTATTTTTATTTCAAACTCGAGGGGGGGGGGACACCCCCCTCGAGCACCCTGTGTCCCCGCTCCGCTCCGTGCAGCGCTACGCGCTGCACTACGCTATGCGGCTGCGCTATGCGCAGAGCACCGCAGTCACTAACATGGAGAACGGGTATTTTCGGGACGCGGGATTGGCCATTTTAATTAGCTGGGAACTGGGAAATGGCAGATAAATTTTCCGTGATTCGGGAACAGGAGTCCATCGGGACGTGGGAAAAACCCTCTACAATTGTCTGGGATCTGGGAAAATTGTGTCAATTCGTCGGGATTTCAATTTCTGCGCTAATATTAAAAAAAAAAATTTTAATTTATTTATTTTTAGCCAGAAGATTTATGTAGACCCCAGATAAATAATAGTATGTAAATATTAGTATTTATCTAGTGTTTGAAAACCTAAACGACTGAGTTTCCTAAAACATGTCTACATAATTTCCTGGGAACTGGGAATTGGGATTTTATTTCACTGGGAACTGGGATATGGGGATTTTTTTGCTGGGAAAGTGGGAATGTACCCCCCCCCCGTTCCCCCCCTCAACATGGGCATAAATCCCGGGGGGATAGGGGGATGCATCCCCCTGCTCTTGAAGGAGGGGGGATGGCCTGTACAAATATCCCCCCTGAGATTCAAAAAAAGAGAGAAAAAAAGAAAGAAGGAAGAAGAAGAGGTAAGAGGATCCCGATTTACCAGACAGGTTTATCAGCGTGGGGTTTAGGTGCTACAGTTCAATTAGGCTGCCACACAGTCGGCAGATTCGTAGATTGGGCAGAATTGGATTGCACGCAACACATATTATGTTCATAGACTTGAGTTTGTTTAGATCGTGAGATTTCAGAAATTTCACCGCTTTTACTGCATCTACTCTAGCTATCAAACGCAGCTTTTTATAATAGCTAGTGTAGGCCTATGCACGTTTGTCGACTGTCTGTAGTGTACGTAGTATGGATAAGTACTTTTCCAATTGTAATTGGAGAAAGCATGTTTTTAGACCTGTTTTTTCGAAAATGTAAAATCTATAAGCAGTTTTCCTGAATACATGGGAAAGTATAGGTTTTGCCCAACATTGCAGAAATACAGGATCGAGTGTTCAAACCTGCATAATTATGCATAATTGGCATGTTGATGTGACGATAGCACATAGCACGATTACAGAATGTAGTCACTAATTCTGTAAAATTAATTTGCACATTAGCTGCAAATTTAAATTCTATGAACACACAAGAAAACAAAAAACAGCATAGTCACTAACAGGCTTTGGTTTCTCTTGAGGTTTTAATAGTTACTGCATAAATGGTATAGCATTACAAGTCCCCTATCAACAAACTACACCAAATATAGTAAATAACAATGTAAACCAGAAATACTAGCCTTGCCTGGAAAGTCTTTTCTGTATTTTTTCCGATTTTTAGTCATCCAAATATCTTTAAATTTTCACCGAACAACTCATTCTTACCGACATAAACAAAACCATCAACAACAACAACAACAACAACAACAAGAAAATGTGACCATATATGTTATTTGAAAATAAATACTGCCATTATTCAAAACTTGTAAGTGATCGTATTATTAATATGGATGTTACTGGGTTAAGACTGGGGGAATCAATAACAACTTACAGGGATCCGGGCCATTCTATGTTTGACTTTGTCCAACATTCCTACACTGAATACTGGAATAAGGTACCGACTCACTGGTTCTGCATATCACAACTATAGCTGTATTGACTTGCAGTCCTATACGAGATAGAATTACTCATCATAAGGTTGCTTGCAAATTCACGCACTACACTCACACTGACTCAGCCTAGCACTACACCGGTTACTTGTTTTTTCTTCAATATCGTCACGCGGGATTGGTTTTGCACCACAAGAAGTTCACTCCATTTTAATTAGTATTTTTTCAAGTTAAATAGACTAGCTAATCAGAATTAAGCCTCAACATCAGTAGCTCTACCTGGTCACGTGTGCCCCTTGACACAAACCCATGTAGTATTGTTAACAGGCGATTGCTGCGGAGGTCTGCCAATTCTTACTGTATCACCATAGTAGTGAAATCACCGGAAAATTCTCATCTAAGTGCATTTCCTAGTCGCGCATGCGGCCACTGAGGAAATACTGAAACGAGTGCACTTTTTATAGCTAGCAACAACATTAACAGCAAAGTGGAATCCCACCATCTATATCGAAACAACTATTGGACGTCGTAAATAACCAACAACTGTCACCGCGTGACATGACCACTCCCACACCCGTCCCAAGCAGTGCTTCTGCTAGAGTCTATTCAAAGGTGCTGGGCAGCTGGGTAGTCTTGTCTCCCTTCACCTCGTTCGGAGCTGGAAGCTTGACGTCGTTGGGCTCGACACCCCAGATCTCGCGTGCATACTCGGTGATGGTGCGATCGCTCGAGAACTTGCCCGAGGCAGCTATGTTCATGATGCACATGCGGGCCCATGCCATCGGGTTCTGCAGACGAACGAACACAGAAATACATGAATGCAGCGGCATTAGCCATATCTCAAATGATAATGTACAAATGGCAACTCAACTACAGCTTACGCAGCTCTGTGCAACTAAGAATTCAGTCATTCACTGAATTAGATGAATCGGTGAATCGATTTGGGAAGAAAGGCAATATGATTCTTTCACAGTTTACTGCGATTCCCCTCACCCATGCACACGAATACGTGCATGAACTCGGAAAGTATTCACACGGAGCATAAACAGCTCGAACGATGGAACTTACCGCATAGACCTCACTGACTCTCTCTTGACACTTCACATATGCTGCAAAATCAGCCATGAGGCAGAATCTACAAAGAAAGTGATAGAGATTTAATATTTCCTTCGAAAAAACAGGAAACAATTGCATTCGTGGACACTGCCAGAAAGCATGATCTGGCACGAAAATTGAAAACTATAATTAATGGCCACTTGTTGGACCACATCATCAAGCCCTGGTCAGAGTGATGGAAGTAGTGTTATGAAGGGGACGATGTGGTGTGAAGGTGGGGGATGGTGGTCTGATCTTTACAAGCTTACAGTTTTATGTGACTTTTAACCTCTTTAAAACTATTGGATTTTAAAGAAATTGGGAGTAAAAAATTGCATTATAAAATTAACTAAAAATTACTTCATAACAGGAACATATTTTATCATACTAAAGACATTATTTTTATGCTAAGGCAAAATTATTTTTACTCTGATTAGTCTGTGGTTAAATGTCTCGCCAACACATTGCATAAATGGCTGCCCGAATTGTGGTTGCTAGTACCACGCATGCACAAACGCACGCACAGACTTCAACATGAGTTAATGGCGCACTTAGACTATTTTAGCTGATTACGCATCACAGGCATAACAGTAGTATACACATACACATACATAACAGTACATAACAGTAACACATACATAACAGTAGTATATAGAATCAGCAATCGCTGCCACAGGAACTACTGCTACAAGATGCAAAGTTGAATTTATGAGATGAAATGAGAGAATATAAGAGAATATGAAATTATGGAGTTCAGAAGTGAAACGAGGACATTCGCCTCGCTTCAGTGAATTATGGATCCGGCACATTACACTTAATATATACCCTTCATAATTCATCAACAAATTTAAATTGATGACTTTAAAAACCCATATCCTTAAAATAAAGAATAAAAACCTACACCGGGTGACTCTATGGCTAACTAGATCTTACCTGTCATTATATAGAACAGTGTCAACCAAGTTATGGAAGGAGCATGGATCATTGGGGCTGAAGTATCCACCTCGGATTTGGTCCAGGCAAAGCTTCAGCTCAGGGTTGCTGTTGTAGTAGTCCATTGGGTTGTAGCTAAACGAAGATAAGAAATTGATGAGGACATTACGTGCGATTACGATGATGGCTTACAAATGTCTGTTGCAATCTTAAAACAAAATACCATATGTGAAACCAGTTTCAGATTAAGGTCAGTGAACTTATCACATTAACACAGATATTATGATGCTGCACAAGAGCCAACTTTATGCAACCACCATGCACGCCTCCTGATAGCAAGGTTATGGCATTATATATATTAAGTGAAAGCCTTACTTTTTTTTGTGCAGCTCATCCACATCATCAATATTCATGCCAAAGATAAAGATATTCTCTGGACCCATTTCCTCTCTCATTTCTACGTTAGCACCATCCAGTGTGCCAATTGTCAGAGCTCCGTTAAGCTACAAGTGAAAGGAAACACTTTACTATGAAATATATAATAACAAAGACATAGTCACTTCCAACTTTGCCTCACATCACACCTATCCAGTCCCTGCCTCACAACCAAACCTACCAGTTTATCTCAGTCACCCATTCAAGTCCTGTTTTAGAACACATTTACTGTCGCTGTCTCACCTCACACCCACCTGGCCCTCATATAGCCTCCTGAGTACTTGTTTAACACTTGGAAAAGAATCCACTTCATCTCATTAGTCGACTACCCAGTGCCTTCAACAGTACACCCTTTCTTTTTTCTACTTCCACTACTCCACTGTCACTGGCTTCTTGGTGAGATAAATTACTGGTATCGGGATGTGTACTTATATTGATCCACATCAGTCAAACTGGCTAGATTTGGGGAGGGCAGGGTCTATTTTCCATAATGGGGGATTTGTCATTAGTTGGATGTACCTACCATCATGGACTGAGTTTTTTAATCGGGTTTGCTATCAAGATTGACCATATCATGCATTAATGTCCCATTTATTCATTGACCAGTACACCGAGGACACCAAGCTGAGTTCAAATACTCCTGATTGGATTCCAAAAATTCGTCATTTGAATCCAGTTTTATACATAGCTGTACACAACCCCTTGTTGAGCAGAGATGCAACCCAGAACCTTGCTGTCAATCTAATCTCTCCCATGTTACCTTATCATTACTATGAGGCAGTTATTCATACACTACTCACCATGAACTTCATGTTGCCAGTGCCAGAAGCTTCAGTTCCAGCCAAGGAGATTTGTTCACTGAGGTCAGATGCCGGAATGACCTTCTCGGCAAGTGACACACGATAATTCTCGAGGTACACCACCTACAAACAGCAGTGATTGAATATTACGATGATGCAAATCAAGTCAAAAGCCATGTTTTAAATTGGTAAACGTTAAGCATCTAACAAATATAATTCTAGAAGAAAATCACAGCTCCATATATCCACTACATATCCATCATTTATCTGACATCTGTCCCTCACACACACCACGTCACTTTCACTTCTCACAACACCTCTAGAGAAGATTGATTACCTTCAGTTTATCTCCCACGATCGGGTCGTTATTTACGACTCTCGCCACTGCACAGATCAGGCGAATGATATCTTTGGCAGTATGGTAGCCAGGAGCTGCCTGAAATATAAGGGCAGAAATGAGACCAATTTTAAAACTACAAATAAGGGTAAGAGAAAAGCCGCATAGAGGCACTGCTTATCTTACAGGTACCAGAACTACACCGACAACCACAATCGTGATGAATACAACTACACACTGCCCCTGCAGCTGCTAATAGTGCCACTGTTACTCCTGCCTTTTCTCCTACTGTTGTTGAAGTTTATCGTGGCCTATCATAGTAATACACACTTTAAATGCAAGTGCTGTTTGACAGCTATGATCGTATGGCTCCCATGTGTAACAATTTTCCATGTAACAAATTGATGGCGTTCCCATTACAGCTCAATGCATCTATCCTGGGAGGTAATGGTTGCCTACCTTGCCACCTATCATGACGGTTCGTGCCACAAAGGGATGATTAGGGTTCTTCTTGATCCTGTTGTACATGACTATCATGTGCAGGCAATTCATCAGCTGGCGCTTGTACTCATGAATCCTCTTTACCTGAAGCACGACAGAACAGATTCGCATGTAAGAGCGACACCTGCTACATATGGATTTCATTCATGCTCCACACTTCGTCATTTCAACAAAGCTTTTGATCATTGCTATCATAAAAGCATACAATCCACCTTTGATTACAAACACCATCGACTATTATATCTCCAGCACTAACCTAACTGAAGAAATACATCCGCGCTACGAGACCGAATGCAGGCTTTATTATCACGTGGAAATTCAACC
The DNA here is from genome assembly GCF_000485595.1 of Priapulus caudatus. Lineage (NCBI taxonomy): Eukaryota > Metazoa > Priapulida > Priapulimorpha > Priapulimorphida > Priapulidae > Priapulus > Priapulus caudatus. The sequence goes on from NW_014577353.1 coordinate 121,059, forward strand.
GACACTACATGAGGTATGGTAAGACCTCTCTATCTCTCCCCTCCTCGTACGCCATAATATTTTCTGCACAATATATTTTTAGTTAGCATCTTGCCTCTAACAGAGCTTACTTGGGCTCACTCAACTCACTTGCACATCAAACAGCGATGACGTGTTGATGTTGATGTTGTAATCCTTCTTTAGCAGCTCTGCCAGCTTCATCTTGTTCTCTTGCTTCGCCGTCATCACCTCTCTCACAAACATGTCGTTCAGTACCAGCGGCTCCAGCTGTCTCAGGTCCTCAAGGTGGCTGATCCAGCTATCACCGATTCTCTGTCACAGACATGGAATTATGTCACATGGGTACAATCGATCAGGAGTGTATAATATAGAGATATCTCTATATTATACACTCCTGATAGATGTAATGGTTTCACCGATAAACATGATAGATGAGAATACGCTCGTTAGTCAGTATAATTAACTAGCCATTACCTATAAATTCTGGCAACATGGAGATTTGTGTCAGACAGTTTTGTTTTCTGTTATCATCCAGTCGACACACCGTGTTTCTATCAGATGGTGGATTGCAATATAGACAGGGGATAGCTTATGTTATTGCTATAAACGTTTAATGCACTGTCAAATACTGCTGTAAACGTCTATTTTATACGTTACATGAATTAATCAGTGGAGCTAGACGGGTAGTTGTTTTAGCCATATTCCAGCTAGACAGCGTCGCTCGACCAGATGGGCGGCTACATTGATGTATTAGGGAGAATGGCAGGACGTGGTTAGGTTAGACAGTTTCGAGAGTCAGTGTGAAATTGGGATAGGACGTAGTCTCTGAGAACGGGTACATGTGCGGGCAGGATGTAGGGAGTTTTGGGGGATATATAGAGAGAGAGATGTAAGAGGAGGGGATGGGAGATTCGGTGGCTGGGGAGCGAGCTGAGCACACGCGCGTATGCGCGTGTGCGCGTTCTTTGTCTCTTTGTGCGATGTGGCTACAGTGTACAAGCTAATAAAGTTTATTCTGGTTACTACAACAAGTTTGACTTTATATCTTCATCATTTCGACATCAACGCTCATTCCAACGTTACACTGCTGATGAGATTTGCAATTAGTAGATATATGTTTAACACTTGATAACAGAACTATATTATATGGCTCCAAAAATAAGGCATTTTAATTGGTGCAGACTATGAGACGTGCAGTGAAATAAAAACAGAATTGTATCCAAACCTAAACCTCCAGCAGATTTTTTAACTTTCCTAATAAACCCCATACAGTAGAAGTAAAAAATGCAGATGGCAGAAATCCGGATTACCTGAGAATCCGGACTTTTTGAAAACTCAAATTTAACTCGGTTTAATAAACTAACAAGTGCCGCGGAGCAACAGCGCTCATCTAACGTCTACTGCGGTGACTCTGTGGTGGAGTGGTGGGATTCTAGTAAACCCTGTTAGTCCCAAATGTGTTCACATACACATGTATACTGATGGTATCAGGAACCTTCTCAAAGGAATGTTCGTTGGAATTGTTA